>NC_067143.1:26169662-26329662 GCF_903995435.1 Acomys russatus
TCAGTGTGCTTATTATATACAGTTGAACAAAGAGGCCAGGTTATAACATACAGATGAATATAGAGGAAGTTTTAGGCCATCTCAATAGCAACAGCCTCTGCAGAGAAACCACCTTCAGGCAATAAACACCCAGGAGGAGAGGTCAGGGGAAAAGCTATGGTGGATGGACATTTTCTGCCCAAAGTGTCAACGTTCACAGTTGGACCCAAAGAAGGCTTGGTGATTCTTCTTAACCTCACCAGGGAAGGTTTGCACACTCCTATGGGCTTGAGTCGTTGGCTCTACACATTCTATGTGCCCATGTCAGTAGCACACATACACTCAGGATTTCACTTGTTTCCTACAAACAAGCCCCTGCAAGGCAACAAGAGGAAGATTAATGGAGATATTCATGGACACTTCACCTAAGTGGAATTCTACGTCTTTACAACTCAAAGAATGAATGGCACCAATGGAGTATGGACACCCTGGTACACAGTGATTAGGAATATAACCTACTGTGCCCATTCTGGAAACTTATGTGGGAGTATTTGGATAAAGTGAATAGCTCTATAGACTGCTGATTCTGCTATTATGTCCACATATTAAAAAATTGGGTTCAGGTTCATTCAGAGATATGCCCCAGTGTGCCTCATTCTGGGTTACTTGTGATGTGTGAAGTCGGAGGAAGAGTCTGGCTGTGCCTCCAGTTCCATAGGGAGTGGGAAAAATGTGGACAGTGTTCACTATGGAGTGTACTAGGACAATGAGGCAATCATGAGAAGTAACACACACACACACACACACACACACACACACACACACACACACACACACCACCACACACACCACAGTTATGAGATAGTTAGTGTTGGGGTGAAGGTTGGGGTAAAGAAAGTTTGAATAGTATGCACCACACACACACAAGAACACTCATTAAATGTTAAATGTATGTTGACATAGCAGCTTAAATTTTGTTCTAAACTTTTGAACAAATAGAATGGCATGTGAGTTTTGGAGTGAGAGGTATTGAGGAGAGGAGGGAAATGGAAAGAACTGCAAATGAATATTTATTTGATGAAGATCAATGATAGTAGGGCAGATACTATGAATGTTATTTAAAGTCCTGCTAACCGAAGTAACTCAACTAGTAAAAGTGAAGATGAAGGACATCTCAATCGGTTGATACAAGGAACTTCAGTAGAGCTCATTTCATGGAAACTATTGAGTTGCAGAAGAGAATCTGCTATAATTGTATGTCATTGTTACAAAAACATGTGAGTAGATGTCATCTATCATCTATCAATCACCCACCATTTGTCTATCATCTACCTATTAATCATCTATCTATCAATCTATCTCTCTCTCTCATCTAGCTAGACAGCTATCATCCATTTATCTCAATCTATCTATCATCTATATATCTATCTACCTAAATTATATGCATATTCATATGTTTGAGTAGATACATAAATGTATATATAGAAAAGGCATGTGTACACACAAATATATAATTTTGAATTATGTGAATTGTTTGTCATGATATATATTTATTTTTAAACTATGAATGTAAACTAGTAAAGTCTCCGTGAAAATCAATATGGTATACCCTCGAAAAACTGAACTGATAACTTCCATATGATAGATCTATATACCACTCCTCTGATTATACATGAGGGCTGTAACTCCTTTTCATATTCCCGCTTCCCCTTCTCAAATTCATGACCTCATTTTCTTTGTTGTTGTTACATATGTGAATAAATGCATAAATATGTAGATACAAGCTGCTGAATCTATCTATACATAGATACACCTAGACATGTGTTGCTCACATGTACATTATTTCAGTGCTCACTACTTGGAATTGGACAACCAACTAGGAGCTTGTGCCTGAGGATGACTAATTTTCCCTTTTCCAGAAGTCCTTCGTTGTCTGTAATTCTTTGTTGATGGGTGAAGTCCTTTGAGAGTCCTCCTTCCAGACAGCACTGTCTATTGGTGTTGTCTTGAACTCTCTGCCTCTCTTTGGTTCTAGTGCGAATAAGCTGACATCAGCACACATAGTCTTTCATGGAGTATACTTTACTTCTCTGATCACTGCTGAATCCTTGCCTAAACATATGGATATCTTTCTGCATGTGTTCTATTCACCTCACTTAAAACCTAAATTTGAATTTCCTTTCAAAACTAGAATATACCTAATTCCAATTTTATAGTTATCTGCAATTTTAAGTTCTGCCTCAAAAGAGCTCTTCAAAAATATTAGCCTGAAAAATCAGTTCTCTGAATTCACGTTAGCAAGAAGACATTTTGGTTTAAAAATTATATTAAAAAGTATCTAATTTATATTGTATGTCCATGTTTATTTATTCATTTTATCATTCTGAAAGTAAGTATATATTTCCTGTGAGACTTTTGTATATGAAGATCTATGAAACAATCTAACAGTTGCAGTTATATTAAAGTAGCTTAAAACTTAAATATATATGTATATACATATATTTGCAAAATTTAAAGAAAAGATTCCCAATTTAGGAACATTATTTTTCATAAGATTACCTAAGTAAAAGCATTCTCAACCAAGCTGAGTTAGTGAAATGTTTATGGAATTACCCCCTAAATTTATTGTCACCTCTTGGCTTTCTAGGGCTTAATTCTTAAGACACAGTTCAGAAAAGAATAGCGACAGATACAAATACAATAAAATCAGCCTAATGAGCATTTTTGTAAGGTGTTTAAAAAAAAAATAAAAGTGAACTTTGAATGCAAAGACAAGAACAAAGCAGAGAGGCACCTGGCTTTGTAAAGGAATGTGCTTTCTGTTTCCCAGGGTGCAACTCTTGTCGGTGGCTGTGTCGCTAAAGCTGACTAGAAGGAAGAGTGAATCACAGATAATTCAGACTTTGAAATTAAAGTGTTTTAGCTATTGGCAGATGTCAAGGCAGCCTGAGACTTAATGAATACTAAGCTGCATACCTGCCATCCTTATCTGTCTCCTGCACAGTTGACAAAACAAGCCAGGCTTGATGTCAAAACAGATGGGAAAGGAAGAGAGAAAGACAGAAGAAACTTGGACCGAGTTAAGTCTTGCTTTTCCATTTCTTCCCGCTCCGGTGTTAATTCTCAATGATCTGAGCACAATCTAGGCATGCCCAAAGTGAACCGTTTGCTGATCCTCAGAAAATTACTTCTGAAGCATCCTGGGCCACTACCTCCAGCAATTTGATCGATAAAAATCTTATTGAGCGATTCTTCCGGTACAGGCTCCGGATCCTCATATTTCCAAAACCAGCTCTGATGTGGGGATTGACCGCTGTCTGACTGGGGCCTCTTGGCTCTGACTCCCTGTGTTTCTTGCCTGTGTTGTTCCTTCTTCTCTGCTTGAAATACATTATGCTACGGGTTCTTCTGTCACTGGCTTGTTGTCCAACACTTTTCTCTAGGTGGTTATGAATTTCTGGATGCTGTGCTCAGACTCTTGGTACCCAGTCCAGATTCTTGATGAATGCCAAGCCTACAAATTCAGCTGTACAATTATTGTTTCATTGATCTTTTTCTTTCCATTTTATTGTAGTTTCTGTAATCCATTCATACTACAGACTGTAGACTTCCATCCCTGCCTGGCTCCTAAGGAAACTTTCTGCTTCTAACTTTTACATTTTAAGTCTCTTTTCCATAAAAAAAAATAAAATAAATTAACAAATTATTTTAAACAAGCAGTGACATTGCTATCTTCTCTAAGGTAGTCAACAGAACAGAAGTCAAGTTCCTTCCCCGGGTGTCCAAAGCCGGTCTAATTCATTTCAACCTGTCCAGCCACCTCTCTCCGATCTGTGCTATTTTCCTTTCACTCACCACACATTTTCTGAATGCTCTAGTGTTTTAAAGTGCGTAAAATCTGGCATTGCTTTTTCTATAAGAAGACTGAATTCATTTGGTAAGATCAGATATTAAATAAATGGAAGGGCAAATTTTCAATCAAGATAAAATAATATATAAAAATATGAGAGACTGGACCTAGTTGAGAAGCTGAGGTAATGACCACATTTGAAGGATGGATAAAGACCTTGTAGGGAATGTTTGGTTTTTGTGTTTGGTTGCTTGTTTCTTTTCTGTGACAGAGTACCTGGCAGAAATCATTTAATGAGCAGTTTCTTTTAGCTCACAGTCTAGAGGGTCCAATCCATCATGCTGGAGAAGAAAGTCATGGTGCCTGATATAGCTCCACCCATGGTGACGGGGAGCTTGCTGGTTGGACCATTCATATCTTGGTAGATGAGGAAGCTAAGATCTCATACCAGAACTAGATCTCAAGGCTTTTTCTAGTGGCCAATATTTCCAGGCAGGCTGTATGTCCCAACGATTCCATGATCTCACCAAACAGCACCATCATCAGGGGAAGAAGCACTCAGAAACATGAGGCTGTAGGGAAATTCAAACCATGAGGTGCGGTGGGAATATTGGGCACAGCATCTGAAAGGTTCCTCTATGGGAGTGGCTTGTGTTTAAAGAATGGAAAGGGAGCTGGTAAGTGGTGATGCACGCCTTTAATCCCAGCAATCAGGAGGCAGAAGCAGGAGGATCTCTCTTAGTTCAAGGCTAGCATGGTCTACAGTGGAAATGAAACCATATGCCTACATGAAAGAATTGTGTTACCAGTATTCACAGTAGCATTATTCTTAATGAATAAATACACAGAAACAACCCAAATGCCTACCAATGATGAAGGCATACATAAAATATGATACTCTCACATCCTGAATTGATTGAAAATGATTAGGCATGCTCCAATTCAAGCCTCAAAAACACAATGGAGAATCCAAGAAGCCAAATGCCAAGCACCATTCATTATTTGAGTTCATCTACTCATCTACTACCAAGCAGTCTATGGAGAGTGAGTCACTTAGGCTGGATGAGGAGAAAAAGGAGCAGAAAGATGAGAAGTGATAGATAGCAGACACCAAAAAGCATTTGGAACCAATGGGCATATTCTAAAATTAGATTGTAATGACAATCACACCCAACTTCATGCTTAATAGTAATCAGTGAATGGCACACTCTATGATTCTTATAATATGTACTTTATTCATTAACAAAGTGAATGAATGAGTGAACAAGCATAGGAATAGATATTTAAAAAAAAAAAACGGGGCAGGAGGCAGATACCCTGCTAGCTCCCATGAATTAGCTATCTGGTAGTAGGGACTAGGTTACAACAGGACTGATGACCACTTGGGCGTACGGTTAGCAAGGGACTGGAAACAGGAGCACACTTAGGCCTAGCCTCTCTCTTCTATAAACCCCACACTATTCTGAGTACTTTAGCCACTCCTGCCCCCCATGCTCCTCACCTTCCTCACTGTGATCCTGGGTCCCTTAGGACAGGCTCTTACATCATCACCTAGCAGAAGTCAGATGTCCTTTGCTCCTGAAAATCCTCCAGAGCCCTCCACAGTCCTGTGTTCTCAGTGACATCTCTCTGTTAGGTTTTTCTTGCATACAACTGTTTGTATATCTGCCCCTGTTGCTGAATACTTAGGTCCTTAATTCTACCCATCACATGATCCCTGCCACACATGGCCAAACACTGTCTTTCTACTGAGTCAGATTCCTCTCAAGCAAGTCATTGCCACATAATTAAGTCTATTTGCACATCTCTTCCTGCCCAATGTATACAAATGTATCAGGTAAACTGGATTGATATAATAAATGGTTAAAAACTTTTATGTAAAATATATTCACATTTATCTGTGGGCAATATGTAAAAGAATTTATTCTTGTCTATGGTTTTTCTTTCTTTATAATGGTTGGTGCTTTTCAATCTCTTTAGAACCAAAAAAAAAAAAAAAAAAAAAAGGAAAAATGCTATTTCCATCATTTCTACCCTTAGAATCTTGTTTTTGTCTGGATTCTTGTTTTGCTAAATCTGGGCAAATAGTCTTTCATTGTGAGCCAACCAACTCCAGTCTATAATGGGGGTAGCCTTTACACAATACTCTTTATATTTTAGACATTTTGCCTTTGAGAACTAAAGCTTTCTAAGTCTGGCATCAAGGTAATGATTTACTTATTTACTCCTTTGAACCAGCTACTTTGGTGACTCACTTTTCTTCATAACCCATGCTATTATGCACTAATCCAGACATTACTTTTCTTCAGTACAGATGACACAGACTGTTGACTTAAGGTGATTTTGCAATATGCCCATTAACAAAGACTTTGTGAACAGGAAGAATACCAGTTATTCAACCAACTTGAAGAAAACAGCTGAGTGGGAGACCAGCTTAGCAGGGTGTTAGATACCCATTCATAATGGCAGGGAGTCAAACTTCAAGGTTTTAATTTTAGTTTGGATAAGCACTTCAAATTCCAAGCTTGGCTAACTACATATCCGTGTTTCTGTTAAAGAAAATCTGACCTTAACTCACAGCAAGGCTGGCCTATACGAAGACAAGACAGGCGTTTTCCCAGTAGCTTATGAGGTGGTTATGATCATGCAATGCACCCTAAAAATATTGTAAGTGTTAAAGTTTATGGGGTAGTCCAGATAGCAGTAAAGTCTTGGTGGTAGGCTTTGAAGGTATCACCTGCTTCCTGGTGCCATTTTGGATACCCGGAAGTGAGCCATTCTGCCCAGAGTTCCCCACTATGACAGACAGAAGCTTTTAAAGCCTGGATGTCTTTCCTCCATGGAGTGGTTTATGTGAGATATTTTTGTCATAGCCCGGAAAGGTTTGACTAACCCAGGAAGTCAGTAGTAGAAAAGGAAGTTTATTGCTGCAACTATATCTGAACACACGATTTTAAGCCTTTAGGCGTTAGCTTCCTGAGGAAATCGAGGTACGCTGGAAGAAGCAGAGTGTCAAAGACTAGATGGCTATGAGCACTGCGAGCTGATGGAATCCAAGAAGACAAACGCTGCTGAAAGGACTATGGACAGTAGAGACTTTGCTCCTGGAGTCTCAGGTAAGACTCTCTTGGGAACTGGGTTAAGGCCTGTGAGTGTTATATCCAGGCAGAGAACTTGTTGGTATATTGATCTGCCCTGAAATTTTTCATGAGGGTGCATTTGAAAGAACTCCACCAGTTAAGGTGGTAGAGGAAATGTCAAGACAACCTAACATGCAGGCCGTAATATAGTTATTGGTAGCTGGGTTGAGCCAGGACTGCAGTGAATATCTGGAGCAAAATGCAGAGGGAGAGATCTGAAGCATAGGCAGAGTACAACAGCTAGAGATCATTGAGACTTGGTTTTGGAGAAGAGAGCCTTGGGGCACCTTACTTAACCAGGGCTGGGAAAGAAATGGCTACACTGGGTTCACACTTCTACATACTTAAGGGCTCCTCCAGCCACGGTCTCAGGAGACCTGTCTGATGTTGAGCTGCAGACAGCCCTTGACTTCATTCATACAGTGCTGATTTTGAATGCATACAGGATGTAGGAAGTAGCAGGCTGTGGCGATGTCCATCTAGATTTCTAAGAAAAGCCCAGTATGCTGGGTGGTCTGGGGCTTGGACAGGATCCCTACAAGCAGCTTTTGAAGGGAGACTAAAGCTACTATGTATGAAACGGAGATGCCTGGATGTTAGAAATGCCAGAAGGATGCCCAAACGCACTTAAACTCCCATCACAACATCACATGACACAGATATTGGACATGAACCCACAGGATTTAATGCCTGCCCTACTGGGTTTTGGTTTTACTTTGGTCTTATCTCTTTTCTGGGACATTATTTCCATCTTTCAGAACAGAATGGAATGTTTTCTCTCTGTCGTATCTTTGAAGTACATAATTTTATTTTATTATTATTATTTTTAAAATTTCCGGGAACTGGACGCTAAGACATTTCCTCGATTCTCAGAACAGACATGGGACTTGAACTTTTAAAAAAATGTTGGAACCGTTAAGACTCTGGGGACTCCTTTAGACTGACTAAATGTATTTCATGTGTGATAGCTAATTTTGGTTTTTCAACTAGGCACACTTGGGAAGAGGCAGCCTTTTTAAAGGAATTCAGATTGCCCTGTGGGATTGTCTGTGGGGCATTTTCTCCATTGTTATATGACATGAGAGGGCCAGGCCTACTGTGGGTGGTACCATTCCTAGGCAGGTGAGCCTGAGCTGGGTAAGGAAGGAAGGAAGCTGAATTTGTGCCTGGAAACTTTGATCTTCTCCATGCCTTCCCTCAATGACGGACTATAGGCCGAGAGCTAAAATAAGCTCTTTCTTCTTCCAGTTGTTTTTGTCAGTATTTTATCATAGCAAAAGAGAAGCAGACTGGGACATTATGGTACGAGCTGGCCATAAGCCTTTGGGGCCAGGCACAGGATGTTAGAGTTAGGATTTGAACGGTTTCCCATGGGGCTGTGTGTACCTCAGCTGGCAGTGCCATTTTCAAGATATTCTGAAAACTTCTGTGTATAGGGCATAGCTGGAGGAAGCAGTCCCTGGAGGCATGCTTTTGAAGGTTATGCCTAAGGCTTTTGCTTTCTGTTCCATGTGCCATGAACTGTCCAATACACCTTCCCCCATTAGGATGAACCAAAGCCTCAGGTATCCTGATCCAGAGCACACCACTCTTTAAGCCCTTTACATAAAGTGTTTTTTTGAGTGATGAGAAAGTTGCCCAGAGCACTGCAGCATAAAGTTAGTAAAGAAAACCTTTACTGAGGTTTTCACCAATGAGGTTCTATTGCCAGTGACAAAATCACTATTTTCTTTTGTTTTTTCCCAAAGTCACTTGCTGTGTTCTACACATTTTCATCCAATACCTACCTGGAAAGGTCTTTGGAAGTAAAGAAACACTCCTTGTTTTATGTTCTTTCACCACTTCTCCACTTCCGGTGCTCAATTGTGTGCAGTTGACATCTGTGATGTGTGCCGGGCATGGTGGCACAGGCCTTTAATCCCAGCACTCAGGAGGAAGAGGCAGGCGAATCACTGTGAATTTGAGGCCAGCCTGGTCTCCAATGTGAGTCCAGGACAGCCAAGACTGCACAGAGAAACCCTGTCTCAAAAAACAAAAACAAAACCAAACCAAAAAGAACCTGTGATGTGGACCAGAGTTCACGCACTGATCTCAGAGCCTCTTTCTGATTGCCTGGGAATTCCAGGTCTGTTGACATTCCTATGTTTCTTCAGTTTCACAAATATATGACCTTCTGTTACTTATAGGTTCTGAGTGGCTACTATGGGACTGACACAGCAATGGTAGTGTTACCTGGATTCACATTCATCTAGAAATAACTCTTCCCTGAGCACATAGGCCACTTAGTGTAAGAATACCGATTTTAAACTGGGCTCTGTACTCGGGAACCTAAAAACTATTTTAAAAATATGTATGTATATGAGTGTGGTTGTTTGAATAGGTGTGGCCCCCATAGAACTCACGTGTTTGAATGCTTGATCCATAAGGAATGGCCCTATTAGGAGGTATGGCCTTGTTAGAGTGGGTGTGACCTCGTTGGAGGAAGTGCATCTCTGTGGAGGTGGGCTTTGAGGTCTCTTATGCTCAAGGTATGCCCAGTGTGGCACACAATCTCCTTCTGCTGCCTGCAGATCAAGATCTCAGTTCCTTCTCCAGCACCATGTCTGCCTGTGTGCTGCCATGCTTCCCACTATGAAGCTAATGAACCTCTGAACAGTAAGCCAGCCTATATTAAATGGTTTCCTTTCCAAGAGTCGCCAGGGTCTTGGTGTCTCTTGACAAAAATAAAACCCTAACTAAGACAATGAGCTTTTTGCCTGCACATATGCATATGCACCATGTATGTGCCTGATGCCATCAGAGGCCAGAAAAGGACATTAGATTTCCTGGAACTGGAATTATAGTTGGTGATGAACTGCATGGGGATGCTGGGAACCAAACCGAGGTCCTCTGCAAGAACAGCAAATACTCTTAGCCACTGAGCATCTGCTAACCACTGAGATCATGAATTTTGCTTCACATTTTAAAAAGAAAGAACAAACAATTTTGGTTCAGTTCTGTATGAGTTTTTTTGTTTTTTTTTTTTTTTTTTTTTTTTTTTTTTTTTGTGCGTGTGTGTGTGTGTGTGTATGTGCACTAAATTTTGTCAGGAAAGTTAAACCCTTTGAATAAATACCTATATTAAAAGTCTAGTGTTTCTTCATGTCATTCCTGTTGTTTAAACCTCAGTTTAACAAATCAGAAAAGTCCATTGTCTGCACCTGCAAAACCTGTCCTGACTCTCACCATTCCTCATGTTTTTTGATTATAGTCACCTTGGTTTTTTTGGTCTGACTGATACAGTATCTGACCCCATGTGCCCCAATACTATCTCCCTTGCACATCCACAAACAAATCTCTAGTAGAAATCAGGGCATTCATTCTTTCCAGAAAGTGGGATACATCATGGCATGTATGTCCCCAATCCCAGTGACTTTCGTGCACAGTGAAAAACAAAGTATTCCCAATGAGTACACAGCTGGTGACTCGGAGGCTGTCTCTATTACTGTGCCTACTATGTATTGTCTCTCTGCCCATCCTTCTCTTTTCTGACCTAATTGATAAATATGGCCTCAGGGCCTTTGTCCATACTATTAGGACTGCCTGGAATCTCTTCTCCAGGGCAAACTGCTTAGCTTCTTCCTTGAATACTTCAGGTTTTTTTTTTTCTTCTTTATTAAATCTTTCCCTTTCAGTGAATCTTTTTCTGACTGTGATATTTTAAATTATTACTATTATGCGGCTCTGCTTTTTCTCCAATCACTTCTATATCATCACCACAGAAGATCATATCTAACTTAGTACAGAATTCAATTATTAGTTGGATGTCTGTTTTTATGCACTGGAATTTGAGCCCCCGAGGGCAGGAATTCACATCCATTACATTCCCAGCAGCAACCCTAGGTTGTGCATAATTGCTTTGCAAATAATTTGAGAAATGGTGTTGAATAAGAAACCCATGTATACATCCACAGCAATAGTTTTTCACCTATGTTCTGCGAAGTAGATGAAAATTTATAATTTGTAATTATTAATTACAGCTTTACAAAGGCAAACATCTAGAAGGACGTCCTACAGGTAATTGGTCTATCGTCTTGCTGCTTTGTAAGTAATTCTGATTTTTATGTAACTTGTCCACTCAGTCTCTTTGTAAGAATTTATACATTTTCCCCCTTTCCAAAGATGTTTCCAGTCTCTGAAGTTGGAGATACTTGGTGAAACATACTCTAAGTTAGTGTGAAACTGTAATTAGGACTTTATCAAAATTGTTCACAGTGAAAGACAGACAAAATCAATTTTGTGATTGGAAAAGAAAAAGCCAGAACAGTAAAGAGGAAACCAAATTTAGTTTACCTTTGTAGCTTTTAAAAATGTGAAAGTAAGAGTTTCTGTTTCTCAGTATGATTTACATTGTAATAATCCTGTGACTGAATGAGCTCCTTGTAGACTGCTTATGAAATTCTTTAGATTCACATTTTTGAACTAGATTCCAAAGCAAGTATTTTAAAAGCATCAAACAGCCCATGATGTAGAATACTGTATTAAAATGATTAAGAAGACTCTTGAGTCAAATACAGAAAGAATGTCAAAGTGTAAGTCTTAAAGGCTTGTTCTGCTAAGCTCAGCCTTCCTTGAGATGAGCAAGACATGGGTTTTCTGATGTTTTTGTGAACTATAATCAGTATATTACCTGTATTAATACTATATAAAAATCATGTGAGATTTCTAAGGTCTTAGGAACCAGATAGAAATGTGACACATTCTAGGGAAACTACACCCTTCACAATAGCTAGAAAAAACATAAAGGATCTTCATGTAACCCTAACCAAGCAAGTGAAAGACTTATATGCAAAAAAATCAAGTGTCTGAAAAAATAAATTGAAGAAGATATCAGAAAATGGAAAGATCTCCCATGTTTCTGGATTGGGAGAATTAACATAATAAAAATGGCCATCTTACCAAAAAGAATCTACGATTCAGTGCAATCCCTATCAAAATACCTGCACAATTCTTTACAGATCTTGAAAGAGAAATTTTCACCTTCACACAGAAAAACTAACACAAACAAACAAACAAACAACAACAACAACAACAACAAAATAAACCAGAATAGCTAAAACAATTCTGTAAAATAAAAGATCTTCTGAAGGAATCTCCATCCTAGATCTCAAGCAACAGTAATAAAAACAGCATGATACTGGCATAGAAATAGGTTGGTTGACCAATGGAATCAAATAAAAAAACCCAGAAATAAACCCACACACCTATGGACACTTGATTTTGGACAAAGAAGCCAAAACCATACAATGGAAAAAAGAGAGTATCTTCAACAAATGGTGCTGGACTAACTGGATGTCTACATGTAGAAAAATACAAACAGATCCATATTTATCACCCTGCAAAACACTAAAGTCCAAGTGGATTAAAGACCTCAACATAAGGGCTAGAGAGATAGCTCAGAGGTTAAGAACACTGCCTGTTCTTCCAAAGGTCCTGAGTTCAGTCCTCAGCAACCACATGGTGGCTCACAACCATCTATAATGAGATCTGGTGCCCTCTTCTGGTATGCAGGTATACAGGCAGGCAAAACACTATATATATTTAATAAATAAATAAATAAATCTTTTTTTTTTTTTTTTAAGACCTCACCATAAAGCTAGACACACTAAAACTGTCAGAAGAAAAAGTGGGAAAGAGCCTTGAGCTTATTGGCATAGGAGGCACCTTCCTGAACAAAACACCAACAGCTCAGTCTCTAAGGACAACAATTAGTAAATGGGACCTCATGAAATTCAAAAGCTTCTATAGGGCAAAGAACACTGTCAACAAAACAAAAAAGGTAGCCTACAGACTAGAAAAGGTTCTTCACCAACCCTACATTCGACAAGGGGCTAATATGTAAAATATATAAGGAACTCAAGAAATTAAACATCACCAAACCAAATAACCCAATTAAAAAATGAGGTATAGAGGTAAACAGAGAATTCTCAACAGAGAATATCAAATGGCTGAGAAACACTTAAAGAAATGCTCAATGTCCTTAGCCATCAGGGAAATGCAAATCAAAATGACTTTGAGATTCATCTTACACCTAACAGAATGGCTCAGATGGAAAACTTATGTGACAGAACTTTCTGGCAAGGATGTGGAGAAAGGGGAACACTCTTTCATTGTTGGTCATAGTGAAAACTTGTATAACTACTTTGGAAACCAATCTGGCACTTTCTCAGAAAATTGGGAATAGTGTTACCTCAAGACCCAGCTATACTATACCACTCTTGGGCATATACCTGAAAGATACTCCACCATACAACAAGGATATATACTCAACTATGTTCATAGCAGCTTTATTTACAATAGCCAGAATCTGGAAACAGCCTAGATGTCCCTCAACTGAAGAATGGATAAAGAAATCATGTTATATTTACACAATGAAATATTATTCCGCTATTAAAAACAAGAAAATCTTGAAACTTGCAGGCAAATGGATGGAACTAGAAATGATCATTCTGAATATGGTAACCCAGAGTCAGAAAGACAAATATGGTATGTACTCACTTACAAGTGGATATTAGCTCAACATTGATGTCCTCTGAGAAACTCCACCCAGAGGGGGTTTGAGACAGATACTGGGACTTGCAGCCAGACCCTTGGTGGAGAGCTGAAAGTTGTATGGAAGACTGGGGTGAAGGTGGGGGCAGGAAGGACTTCATGATCTCCACAGGGAGACCAGGGGACCTGCACAATCTGATGCACCAACCAAGGACAATGTACCTAGACTCTCTGTTCAGATGTAGCCAATGGACAGCTCATTCTCCATGTGTATGGGGAGGGGGCACAGAGGGGACTGCCTCTGAGATGAACTCTGGTACCTGCAATTTGATCACTACCTCTTGGTGGGGCAGCCTTGTGGGCACACACAGGAAGAGGATGCAGGCTACCTTGATGAGACCTGATAGACTGTGACCAGATGGGAGAAGGAAAGCCCCTCACTGACCCCCCAGCACCCCCGCATTAGAAGTCTAGGCAAGGAGAACAGAGCAGAAGGTGGGATACTGGAAGATAAGGGTGAGGGGATAACAATCCATGTGTAATATGAATAAATTATGATAAATAACTAAACTAACAAAAAAAAAAGAAATATGATGCTTTCAATTTTGTTTTGACTTTCTGTCACTAAACATCAAGTATTACATTTTACTGCATCACTAAGTAGGAAGAGGCTAAATGGTGTCTTTCTGGCTGAAACAAAAACTGAATGTTGCCACTGCTGTAGTTTCCACTTAGAATGTCTCAAGAAGACTCATGTCAAAAGCTTACTCCTCAGCCCGGTGCGGGACGGTGGAGCCGATAGGGGGTTGGACCTACCGGGAAGAATTTAGATCCAAAAGGTTATGCCCTTGAGGGGCATATTGGCTTCCTTGGGGGGAATGAGGTAAGTGGGCATCCTCCATCAAGATATGAAGTGTCACAGGCCCAAAGCAGGAGGGTCAAGTGATCATGGACCAAAACATCTGACACCATTTCTGAAAATCAACCTTTCCTCTATGTCAACTTTAGATATTTTATGACAGTGGCATAGAGATAAACGAAAAATATTTAATGGTGTAAACTTCCTTAGAACATTAATGTATCTTTCTAGTGCTGTGTGTGGTAGCTATGTACCTTGGGATACTGCAATCCTATGCAACCCTCTTTCCTCTAATATCCTCCAGTCCCCTTTCCAGCTTTTGTTTGTTTGTGGCACCTTGCTGTAAAGTTGAAGTCTGACATTTCCGGATAACCTCTGAGCTCTGTATAAGATGATGGACTCCCTTTAGCAGCTGGGTTCCCTCTCCACCTGATTAGGGAAATCCAGATCCTCTAAGGAATGTCACATAGCCCTCAGGGAGATTACAAGGTCAACCCTTTCCTGATAAGAAACCTGTTAAGCAAGTACCTGGGGATTCTGGGAAATACCCACTCTATGCTAATAAGATGTCTTGGTGTCTTGGCTTTTAACCAATGACCTTTAAGTTTGCCTGAAGTTTTTTTTCCCTACCCATAGGATAGATAAGTACTGTGTTCTCCTTCTTATGATAGGACTGAAGTATCCCTGGTGACTCTACCCCCAGTGAATCAAACTTATTCTGGGGAAGGAAGGGACCACTTCTCCCAAAAGAATTCATTGCTAGACCCCCCCTGGGACTTGGCTGCTGGTCAGTCAGCCGCATCCTGCTGAGTTTCCGCTTATGATCAGGTCAGTGCTGGTGGCTCTGATCTGCCAACTGCAGTGCCCATCTGCAGGAAGGAGCAAGCAGCTGGCTGTTGCAGAAGCAGCCATTTTGTCTGCCGGGACAAAATCGAGATCATGCCTTTGCCTCTCTTTCTTTCAGAGCTCCAAGTGAACCTCTGTTACCAGCTACCCATGAAGCAGCCACTAACTTGCACAAGTCAGGCGTGGCCCTCATTGACATCTGGCTTTATTTTGGAGCCCTGATCTCCTTTGACTCTGCCCTTCACCCTTTTCCGCCCTGAGTATGCACTTCCAGTTTCATGCTTCTTGGGGCCCGAGCTTCCTGGGAGAGTACCTGATAAAGCCCGATTCGGAACGACATTTATTTATTTATTTAGGTTTTTTTGGGGACAGGATTTCTCTGTGTAGTCTTGGCTGTCCTGGAACTCACTCTGTAGATCTGACTGACCTCTAACTCAGAGATCAGCCAGCCTCTCCTCTGCCTCCCAAATGCTGAGATTAAAGGTACACACTGCCACTGCCCCACCCATTTCTGGCTTTTATCTATGATGCATAGCCAATTGAATTGCATAATGATAGTCTACACTTGACTTAAAAAACCCCAGGAACCCTTAACTTAGCTGAGTTGATATTATTTCCTTGCAAAGCCTTCTGTATGCCTGGACTAGGAGATGGGCTTCTGAGACTGATCCTGAGTCCTCTCTTCTGTACTATTTTTCTTCTCCTGTTATAACATACACTTGTTAAATTATCACATTTATGTACTTATTTGTCCTAGTTCCTCAATAAGTCATATCCTCAATAAAGCCTGCTATTGCTTATAGTGTATGCATTAACTAGTTGTTGCATGGATATTAATTGAGTAAATAAGTTTCATACTATCAAATTGTAACTTCAATATTTGATCTAGAGTGTCCATATGCAATGATTAAAGGAGCAGTTAATTTTTAATAATTTATCAGTGGTTTAGTGTACAGAATTAAGGCAATTTCCAAGTCTAGTGGATCTGGGGAAAGGGCAGATTAATGCATATACAAGGCACAGAAGATTTGCAAAGAATATTGCATAATGATATTTTTCAATAGTTATTTCATGTCCCCAAATCTCCAACAAAGTAAGCTGAAAGATCTTGTAGGAAGTTCAAATTGAGAAGAATTAAAAATACAAACCAAGAAAGGCAGCATGTAAAAATGTGCTTGTTCACGCTTGCTACTGTTTCCTGGAGTTAACCTTGGTTTAAAACACAATAAGCAGACCCCAGCTTGTCACACCTGGTTTCTCCCAAGAGTTTGAAACTGTAATGAAAGCATTTTAACTCAGTGGTAACTGGATTAGACTCATGCAAGAACCTGCCACTCTGGGACCTCCTGCTTGTGTCTCAGCCTGAATAATTGTGCATGGAAAACGTTCTAAATAAACTGATGGCTGTGCAAGATCACAAGTTACAGTAATGTTGACAAGTTCTGCTTGGAACTTGGCAAAATGGCAAAAGAGCCACAGAAGCGGATTGAAAGCACCTCGTTTGCTGACATGAAGGTAGCTCATAGAGGCTTAGATGTACAACCTTTGCAGGTCAACGGTGACAATATTTGCAAAATGCCACCAGCATCTGTCCTGCAAATTGAAGCGACTTTCATACAAATCCTTGCTGCAAATCTCAGACAAGTTGATTTCTTTTCCAGCCTCCAGTACTCGTGAGGAGCCATAAGAAGTTTCTCAGACTTAACGTGTGTGAAAGGATACTAAATCTTCCATCTCCTGGAGGCGGAAAGGGAAATGGGAAGGTATAGTTGTCACATTCCGTCAGAGCCCAATATCTTGGAGATAATCAAATCTGTTCGCTCCCTTCAGAAATAGCTGGTGTTTGGGTACAAAATCCACCTTTGTTATTTCACAGGTTTATTGTACTCTGTCGGGGGGGAGGGGGGTGTGAGGGGGACATCTGTTGGTGAGGACAAGGGAGTATGCCATCCCATCTTTCTTCCTGGCACTCACAAAGAGCTTCTGCTGGATTTATTCCCACTGGAAGGTGGCAGCTTGTCACTTTCCCAGATCCCAAGTTCAGGGACGCACCCAGTGCCTCCCGGCTAAAGGAAAAGTAAGTGCTTTGTCTTCGCAGCAGCGGAAGTGTGCCTCAGTGTTGCCATTTGCAAAATGGATGCAGGGGGGCTGTGAAAGAAGGGGCAAAGGTTACCAGGTTACCGCGTGGATTGCAGCAGGCCATGTAGTTACTGCCTGGCAATCAATTTGTTCCTTCCAAAAGATTCATCTTTTCATATGGCTTTGTTTCCATGGAACAAAAGAAGTAGCTCGTCATTAAAAAAGAAAAAAAAAAAGAACCCCACAAATCCTTCAATAAGACACAGGAAATGCTGTGCAGTGGTGCATCCTTCCTTCAATTGGCTGGAGCAATAGAGTCTCCATCTTAGAGATCTGGTTAGTGAGACTTGGAGGTTAGATGTGTTCATGTGTTGCATAACAGTCACATGATCCTAAATTGTAGGTCTTGGTTACGTACACCTTCTGTGTGCAGGGGCTGGGATGTAAGAGAGGCTCTGGCACATCATCACAACTTTGCTTTGCTGCTGTTGGGTGAACCACATCTTCTTAGGTCTTTAGCCAACATGAAGAGTTCAATTTCCCTTAACTCCTTTTTTCTTTTTTAAAAAATTAATTCATTCATATTACATCTCAATAGTTATCCCATTCCTTGTATCCTCCCATTTCACCCTTCCTCCTTCTTTCCCTACTCCCCTCCCCTATGACTGTGACTGAGGGGGACCTCCTCCCCCGTATATGCTCATAGGGTATCAAGTCTCTTCTTGGTAGCCTGCTATCCTTCTCCCCCATCCAGGGGACGTGGTCAAATATGGGGCACCAGAGTTCGTGTGACAGTCAGACCCCACTCTCCACTCAATTGTGGAGAATGTCCTGTCCATTGGCTAGATCTAGGTAGGGGTTCGATGTTTACTGCACATATAGCCCTTGGCTGGTGCCATAGTTTGAGCAGGACCCCTGGGCCCAGATCTGCCCATCATAATCTTACACCCATCAGAATGGCTAAGATCAAAAATTCAAGCGACACCACATGTTGGCGAGGATGTGGGGAGAGAGGAACACTCCTTCATTGCTGGTGGGAATGCAAACTAGTACAACCACTTTGCAAATCTATCTGGTGCTATCTCAGAAAGCTGGGAATAGGGCTTCCTCAAGACCCAGCTATTCCACTCCTTGGAATATACCCAGAAGATGCTCTATCACACAACAAAGACATATGCTCAACCATGTTCATAGCGACCTTATTCATAATAGCCAGAACATGGAAACAGCCTAAGTGTCCCTCAGTCAAAGAATGGATAAAGAAACTGTGGTACATTTACACTATGGAATACTTCTCAGCTATTAAAAACAAGGAGTTTCCAAAATTTATGGACAAATGGATTGAACTAGAAATGATCATAATGAGTGAGTTAACCCAGAAGCAGAAAGAGTCACAAGGTATATACTCACTTATATCTGGACACTAGCCCAAAATGTCCCTTGAAAGTCTTTACTTATCAGGAAAGTAGGACAGTGGGGAGGATATCCCTTAACTCTTTGAAAGGGCATATCTGTCTTTTGTAGCCAAGAACCTTCCTTCCCTGGCATAAGGGAAGGAAAATCCACATTTTATCAAAACGTTAGATAGTCTAAATTCCCAGCTAGCTCTTTTTTTCATCAAAGTCACTTGAGTTTGAAATTTTCATTCAATTTTGAATTGCAATTAAAATAAATAAAGTACTAATATCAATGTTGGGAGGCAAAAATCATAGTTTGTATTTTACTTTCAAATGGTGAAGGAGAGAGCAATATGAGTGCAAAATTAGAACGGGGCATAACGATGTATATGTACAGAATTTCCATAACGCCATTGCTTTGCATGAGAACCTAAAGTAATTAATAGAAACAGAAAATGGAAGGAAATGCCTGGCTCTTGATGGAATTGTAAACCAAGAGGGTATCCTCAGGAATACATGACTTTGTGTGCACATGCTTTATACCCCTTCCTTCCCTCTTTATACTTTGGACATATCTGTCTTTTGTTCTATAAAGAACCCCAGGTGTTCTGTAAACCTTTGTGTGAGATATATCGAACTAACACCAGAGTCTCCACCTATATTGAGGACAGGTCGCTACTTCAAAGTGTTCCAACTGAGTGAGACAGCTGAGGTACTTTGTACCCAAGGCACAGCCTGTTCTCTTCCTGCCCCTCCTTCTCTCAGTGAAAGCTCAAACTTTATTATAAAACCGTAGCTAAGTATGGCAACTGCTCGTAGGCTGGCCCAGCAAAAGAAAAGCAAAGAAGAGATAAGGGAATTTGATCAAATATTAAAAAAGCTAAACAAAATGACAGCAGATAAGGCTTTCTCTGAATTTCTATTAAAAATATAATAAATAAGAAATCCAAAAATTTTTCCAGGCCCAGCAATTTTGTTCCTATATTGCTTGTCATAAATGTCTAGTATTTTCATCAATACACAGATTCTATTCACAATCATAGAAATACTCTCTGCTAGAGTCATGTTTCAAACATACCAGTGTCAGACAGATGCCCCCAGACTCTCAGGAAAGTCCATTATTTGAATAAATAGACCTCATTTGCATACTTAAGGAAGTTGTCCATTAAGCCTGCATGGAGGCCTGATGGGAAACATAGGGTTACTCAGCAGATCTCTAGAAATTAAATTGTACATGGGTGTGTGTGTGTGTGTGTGTGTGTGTGTGTGTGTGTAAAGGTGGACCATTTGCCTACTATATTCTTTAGGGAAAATTCATAGTGTTTCCTTTTACCATTTATTCTTATTTTTCAAAGACACAGTTCTGTCAGGACCCTGAGGGTACTATTGTTGATAATGGACTTTGTTGATATTTCTTGATCCACTATGGAATTGAAATTGACCTAAATCAGACAGATCATAATAAAACAGACACAGCTTCCCTCAATGAATTTGCACAGCTTCACATAGCACCATTCTTTTGGTCTCCTTCACCTCGAGGATGTGGGGACAGTTGAGATCTGAACACGAAGAGATTCCAGTGGAGTAGAAGGTCTCTGGAGTCTGTAACTTGAGTGACATTTTTGGCTTCAGGCGAAGTGGTCCATGGTGTCTGCTTCATCTCTAGAGGGCAATTGCTCTAGGTCATAAAATGTCTCTTTGTATGATACTGCACACATGTCAGCTCCAGCATTCCTTACATTCAGCTTATATCCATCTTGGGATGATTCATGGATGGAGAAGATCTTTCTATCCAGATAGATCTTTCTATCCAGATAATTTAGCAATTTTGTTTTATTCTACCTTTTGTTCCTATGTGCTGTGTATACATATAGTTTTTGCCTGATGGAATTGATTACATATATAACCAATTATACAAAAAATGTAATCAATTATCTACCTATCTATTGGTAGATGATAGGTAGATAAATACATAGATGATAGATAGATAGGTAGAGAATAGATGGATAGACAGACTGACAGATTGATAGATAATAGATAGATAGATAGATAAATAGATAGATAGATAGATAGATAGATAGATAGATAGATAGATAGATCCTTCAGAGAGCCTGGTTATGTAACTCAGTAGACTGTGGTTCCTGCTAGCTTTATTTCTGGGAAACAATCATGCACTTTCAGGAATACATTCTATTATACATGACCATAGATCTTTTCTGGACATAGTAAAGTAGGCACCGTAATAGGATACATTTTACTGATAGCCCTGAGTCTCAAACCATAATCGGTAGATCTATTAACAGTCAAAGCCAAAGTGCACTAAGAAAGAGGTTCTGGGGGTGATTGCTGTATTTACAATGCTGTTACCCAACACCATTACATTTTTAGTGTTCTGCTATTTTTTTTAATATTATCACATCTTAGGTTTTCTGGATCTAGAAGAATGTTGGAAATCAGAAGAAGAAGACCAGATCTCCTAAACAGAACAACCGAGATGTGTGGAGAATTATTACAAATATTCCATTTTAAAAACTGCAGTGTAATCTGAATAAATTATACTAAACTAAAATTTTTAAATTAGCTGCTAAAAAAGGAAAAGAATTGCTAACTTAAAAATGATTTACTTCTCTGACTGCACAAAACTTAGATCTGATGTCAATAGAACACTTTCACTTTATTATAAGAAGATTATCATAAATCTTCACAGTTTTTGTGTTAAGACCCAGATTAAGAAAGAGTCATAAAAATGGATAAAGGTTGGAAACCTTGACCTGTATGTTTCCTGTGACTAATGTAATAAAATGTCTTCCACTTTTACCTTTGGAGTCTCACTGGATTCCTCTTCATCCTATGCAAATATATTTGGTCAATAAAAACTAGAATCAAATGAATCAGCATGTGTAGGATTTTGAGGGGTGTGTGTGGCACATGGTGTGTGTGTAAATGCCAACAACCATATTCATTCTTAGTTTATCCTTTTTATTTATAATTCTAGACTAGAATACAACAATAAGAGAAATCATATTTGTCAAAGTCTCTAAGCAAACCAAATGCAGAAAATGTGGAGCAATGTATAAAGCAGGGATGAGGTCATTACTCTTTCTATATTTATTTATTTATTTAAGTAGGAGCTTATAACTTAAAAATATCTGTGCATTTTCTAAATTCATAACTTTTACACCATATGAGAAATATTTTAATCAGAGAAGATCCTATTGCTGGAGAATTAATTGAAGAATAATTTCATTGAATGTATTGATTAATGAAGCTGTGCCGTAACTTGATGGCATCTTGAGTTTCACTTACAGCTATAAACCTCATCTGTGGGTGAGTTTATATGGGTGCATATGGGTGTAATTATCCATCCAGCTTCTTGTGTGCATATCTTGAATGCCCTGTGGGCAACCTGGAGCCCTCCTTTGTGTCTCACAAATTCTTGTTTCTACTTACATTTCTATGACATTCTGCTTGTGAGAAAAAAAAACAACACACACGCATGCACATTATTGAATATATATTATTGAATGCTACTTTCTCCATAAACCCTTTCATACATACGCACACACACACACACACACACCTATAAAATGTCTTGCATTTATCCATTTTGTCTAGTTTTGTGGTAATTTGAAGAGCATTTTCAAAACTAGTTCCAGTTGTGTGAAATAAAACAAAAAAAAATAAACTTTGAATTTCTTTAAAATGGAAATAGTTTACTAATATTTCATAGTGTTAGTATTATGTTCACAAATTCCTTAGGATATATAATGTTACATCTCAGTATAATTATGCAATTAGTTCTTTAATTAAATAAAAGAGTATGAATTAGCTTTTCCAATTTTAACTTGCAGATTTATTGACAATGGAATTCATACTAAAATAGTTTAAATCTACCATGCAGTAAAAATCATACAGGGGAACATATACGTAAGAATGTGGTCAATTTAAACTTTAATTAACAAATGAAATTAATTTAGGTTTTTCAATTGTAACACCTTCTATTCCATGTACTAATTATATCTAAAAATCTTGGTCAAAACCTTATTAAGTATAATAAACCATTTTTAACAATAGGTCATTTATGATAGCTTTAAAAAAGTTACCTAAAGCAAATCCATTAATGAAATTTTTGTTTGCTTTTGTATTATTAAATTATCTTAATTCCAAAGTGGAAATGTCAACATTCATTAAGAACTTCAACTATTATAAAATTGTTAATGCTTCACAGAATGGTTATGTCCTGAATTAGTTATTACTATAACCCATTGGTTTTTTTCAATCCTAAATAGCTTCCATATTTAACTAAATCATCATTTACTTAACAAATAAATTCCATGTTTTAATTATAGAGGAATGTAGATGTATTATATTGTTTTACAATAATTCTTCACAGTATAAATTTACAATAGGCCATTTCACTGCTGTCATCTTAACAGAACTGAAGCACACACCACACACACACACATACACACACACACGCTCACTTCATCAGGCCATTATATTGTCAATGTGTGTGTGTCTTTGTGTATGTCACACCCTCTAAATTCAGGTGGCCTCAAGCTGTGCCATATAATTCCAGCCTCAATTAAACTTTCCAAGGTCAGCTGTGCTGTACTAGGTCAGGCATAAATAAGGCAGGGGATAGTCCTGAGGTACTGAAAAGCCATGCACATCCTTTGTCCACAGTTCATGGCCATCAGATGAAATCTTGCAGAGAAGAAAAACCGAAGAAAGGGAATCTTGCTAAAGGTACTTCCTATGGAAGTGTAGCCTTGTTACAAATAAAATCAGGACATGTATAATTCAGGACCCAGTGAATTGGTGCAGTGTGTCTTTATTTGTACCTATTCCCCTTTTGAGAATACAGTATAATTAGAGCTTAATAGAGAATTCCTAATTTTCCCTATGTCACAGAGAAGGAGGGTAAACTGAGGCATATTTTTCCACCATCAGTTTCCTGTTCTTAAAATAAGACATTTATGGTAAGTCCTTCTATTTTGATTGTGAATTTTAACCTGATTTCTACTTTGATAATATTGCTAAACAAATATCTAATAAATTGACATTAAGAAATTGAGAGATTTACTTTATCATATATAATATGTAAGAATTTCTTCTTAGAATATTTAAATAACTCTTATTTTTAAAGGACATATGTATGAAAATAGCTAACAGATTAATAGGTGATTCTGTGACTAGGAATCCGAATAGTCAATAAATACCTGAAATTCTATTCAACTTTTGTAATGGCTTGAGAAATACAAACTAAATCCCAATACTATAGCATGTTAAACCCATCACTTCTTTAGAGTTAATAAGTGTGAGCAGCTGGGGGATGTGGGGTGATATTCCCATATTATGGACCAAAATCTCCCAAAGCAATCAAAGATATTACACTTAAAGGTTTTTAAAAAAAAAGAACCAATTTCTGGCTTGCATACACAATAATTGTTTTCACTATGACATTTCTATACACATATATCATTGTGCACTCCTTATATCTGGTCCTTCCATCACTCTCCCTGGTCCCCTCCCCCCACTACTTCCATTAGTCCCCTTCATTATTCCTCAAAATAGTCCTTCTAGTTAGATGTCATGTAGGTAGATCAATACACACACACATAAATCTAGATCCCATTTATGAGAAAGAACATGTGACGTTTGTCTTTTTTCTCCCTATTACTCTCTTGTTATCCCTTCCCCCTTTTCCTTATTATGCCATCCCTGTCTCCCCTCACATAGTGCTCTGTGTGTGTGTGTGTGTGTGTGTGTGTGTGTGTGTGTGTGTGTGTGTGATGTACCAAATGGTACAACAGGTCTTTAATCTCAGCACTTGGGAGGCAGAGGCAAGTAGTTCTCTCGGATTTCAAGGCTACTCTGGCCTACAGAGTGAGTTCTAGGCCACTCAGGGCTATGTAGTAAGTTCATGTCTATAACAAAAAAAATCTACATTTTTTTCATCGTGCAATATTTTTGCAAGTTGAGCTTATTTCATAGTTTTATGCATTCCCCTTCAAGTGTCGTAGTTTTACTTTCTTGACATCTGGGCCATGCCACCATGTTTGTGCAACATTTACTTCTTTACCTTGATTCTTTTGTTGTGATTAGGGAGGTCGGTTCTGTAACTTCGCTAACCAATGCAAACATGCATTTTCAATGTGGTTGCACACCTTAGGTCCCCTTGGGACTTGCCTAGGAATGGTGTAGCCGGACCATATGGTATTTATATACTTAGTTTTGATTTCTTCACTGGCTGTGCCAGTTGGCATGCGTAATTGTAACTGGAACTTTCTTCCCAACTACTCCATACCTCACTTCCCTATCCTTGTCAACATTTGTTGACTTTTGTTTGGTTGACAGACATTTTGACTGGACTGAGATGGGATCTTCATGTAGCTTTAGTTTGCATTTCTTTGGCTGCTAAGGCTGTTAAACATTTTTCACAAATTCATTGAACATTTGTCTTTTTTTTTTTTTTTTTTTTTTTTTTTTTGCTAGTGGGAGATTTTATCAAACCAATGTCAATTCTTTAAGAGCAGATGGGGTGGGGGTGGGTGGGTATGGTGGCACATGCCTTTAATTCCAGCAGAGGCAGAGGTAGGTAGATCATCATGAGTTCAAGGCCAGCCTGGTTTACAAAGTTAATCCAAGACAGCCAAGGCTACACAGAGAAAAGCTGTCTCGAGACAGAGACAGAGAGAGAGAGAGAGAGAGAGAGAGAGAGAGAGAGAGAGAGAGAGAGAGAGAGAGAGAGAGAGAGAGAAGAGACAGACAGAGACACAGACACAGAGACAGAGACAGAGACAGAGAGGCAGAAAGACAGAGAGACAGAGAGACAGAGCAGACTGAGAATTTTGAAAACAATAGAATAGTGTTGGGGATCACATACTGCAACCATTGCACTGTCAAATGTTCTCTGGAAATTAAAACCTGAAATCTAAAAGGTGAAAGCATGGGTAATTAGATTCAGAAAAGTGGCTGTGTACATAAGTGTGGAGGAAGCTTTTAAAGAGATCATTTTAATTTTTTATTAATCAAGATTACTTAGTTTAATGCTATAATTAGTAGTTTTATAAGGAGTCACAAATTATAAAATTCCAGTGAAAATATTAGGATATTATTAATTTTAGAAAAATGTAATATGAACTCTCCCAAAATGTACTTTGACAATATAGTTTGGCAATCATTATAATTTGACAATGGAAGTGTAATATGATTGAAAGACCACATGGAAATTAGACTAAAAGATGGAGATATTCTCATTCCATTTCTGAATATAGATACTTCAGAAAACTCTAAGTTACACATCATACATGACATTAAGTCTTTCCACATTACAATTAGAAGCTTCCTGATGTCATTTTATTTCCTTTATAAGATTTCTGAGCACACACATGCATCAGTAAACTTTTCATAAAGATTTCCAGCTAAAGTTACGAAATAAATTTCTAACACATTGCATTTTAAAAATATGAACAAAATTAGTGATAAATATTCAATATGAATTTTGTTAAAAAAATAAAAAGATTATTTAATAGAACTTTATTGATATACTTCTATTTACCCATGGCCAAAATGAGGATATAAAAGTCTAAATGTCTGTTAATGAAACCCTTAAAGATACTGCATATTATTTAATATTTCCTTATATTAGTAAATGAATCTGAGGCCTTTAAAAATGTTACTGAGAAAAGTTTTTTATCAGATCTCAAATATAAACATACTTATTACTAAGGCACTCGTATTACTGCCATGTGGTATAGCCCACAGGGGGTGTTGTCACTGATAATGATCTGTGCTCTCAGAGTCCACAGTCTTCGATTTGAATGAGATCACCCACAATTGTTGCAAAGTGGTACTTGAAGGCTTTTGCCTTTTTGTTTTGTGCACCATCATAATCCCAATCAGAACCCAGGGAAAAGATGCAAGGATATTATCAACATTTGAAAATATATTAGTCTGGCCAATAGACTATGACAAGAAAAAAAAAATGAAATTTGAAAAAAAATTGTGTTTAAACATTTGGTGTATTTTTGAGATTGTATTTTAGTTACATTGAAATGAAAGTTTATCAATGAAAAGACAGATGTTAGTATTTATAGAGAAATTTTAATTATACAAGTAAAGAAAACCGACCAAGTGATATATTATAAAGTATATAGACATACAAGATAGAAACAAGTTGGTTTCCTTTACACTAAAAATAAACCAATGATGGAACCTCCCTAAAGAGATAATTTACAATAGTAGCTTAAATGTGGGAAGTCAAACACAGGATTTTCGGGCATGCACAAGACATGCAGTATAATATTTATTTCCCTAGAAAATTAAATAATTTAAAACATCTTGAAAAATTGTAAATTCCGGTATTGGAAAGGTAGTGACACAAAAGAAAATGATTGTATTTATGTCATTAGGATCATTTATTGAGTGCCTACTCTGAGCAAAACAATAGAGTGGAACTCACAGGTGTGCTGGTAAGTATCCCAATGGGGTTTTCCAAACAAAGACCGGGCGCTTCTCACATGTAAATGGAAGAGATCATGAGATGCTCACCCTACTAGTGAGACAACAGCCATTATAAAGTGGGTGTGGCATGGATAAGATAGTTATAAAACAAAAAAAATATTGTGGATTAATGTCTAACAATACTAGATGTTGGAAATGTGTAAGGTAAGGAAGGGGTCTCGCTTTAAGACTGGAAATTTGGAATAGAAAGCAGTTTGATAACACCTACTGAAGCTGAAGACTGGGGGCACATCACTTGTCTCAGTGTCACTTGTTCTAGACACCTCCTGCTGTCAGGCTATAAAAAACTCACTTCTACAGTCCTTTTCATAGGAAAAAAAAAATAGTAAGAGAAAAACAAGAGGCTATTATTTTTGTAATAGCATATACTTCATGAGTAAAAATTGCTAAATGAATTACAGTGTGTGGACATTTCTTGAAGTATATAAAGCTTGAAAGATACCCAGAATAGAGGATACAACACTTGCAATATTTGTTTACCTTTTAAACTTTTAAGTTATGTTTTGCACATTTAAGATCTAACAATGTGTATAAAGGTACTAATACCAGAAATGGGCTCAATTGTCAGTTTTAAGTGAAAGCTTTCTCAAGATAGACCGGCAAGAACTAAGAGACATTTAAACACAGTTGTATAGAGAGAGGACTCAGTGAGTGAAGAGATTTGGTGCCAAGCTTGAGAACCTCTTGATAAAATGAGAGAACTTATTCTTCAAGTTGTCCCCTGCTTTCTCTGAGATAATCCAAATAAAAGAAAATAATAGATAAATGCAGTTGTAATTTTCGTTTATTAATATTACATATGTTTGATGTTGATATTAATTTTTAGGATATGACACCTGGAGAAATTGCTTAGCAGTTAAGAATATTTGCTATTCTTGCAGAGGACCCCGGTTCAATTCCCAGCACCTACATGGAAGCTCAGAACCGTCTGTAACTCCAGTACCAGGAGAACCAACGCTGTGGCTTGCACAGGTACTTTAGGCTTGTGGTACACAGATATGCATGCAGGCAAAACACACTTATATTTTAAGTACTGTTAAATATTTAGATTCCTAATATAGATTTGGCTATATTTTTCATTGCTTGAAATCTTTGATAAGCTATATGTTTATGGTAATAGAGTAATTAAGACATAAGTTTTAAAGGTTAAAGTTCCTCCCAAAAGAAATTTTCAGTGTCTAAAAAAAAAAAATGATAAAAATGAAACCCTTAATTAAACTATAATGAAAAAATAAGGTAATGTGTTCTTGTTAACTAACAATCTCTTCACAAAAGCATCAATACCATGGATATGTTTATGATCTTTATGCTTTACTCAGTGAGAACAGCCACATGTGGTACAGAATATATGGTAGAATCCCAGCTTTGTGATTGAAAATGCCTGTATGGAAAATGTAATGGAAGAATACAAGAAAATCAAGATGTGTATTGGAATCACAATAAATTATTTCACATATATTTAATTTAAAATTTTCTATAGTTAATCAAAATTACTATGTATGCTGATGATCCTTATTTTAGGGTTGGTGTAAAGGAGTAAGAAGTGAGTTGAGAACGTCATGAGCTCCAAGGTTCAGTACGGGATTGAAGCCACATGCTCATAAGGGCATTTAAAGAATCTGGAAGAGGACCCTGTATCTGGATGGACCTTTATCAGATCTTATAGCATGATCCCCTCAGTGTCTGGGAGTCTTAACATCCCTGTGCATTTCTGATGGTGGGTGATAAGCTCAATCAAGGACCCAGTGTGACAGGAGCCAAGTGATCTTCCTTAGAGGAGGAGCCAGAGGTAGGCTAGAATACTCAACAACACGTCTGCTAGTTGCATCTCCCAGAGAAGGAGTTACTCCAGTAAGAGCGAAGAGCATACCAGTAAATACCTAGGCTTCCTATTGATGAAAGTCTTTCATTGATTTGGGCTCACTGATTATTATAATATTAAGTGAGTTTGTGGATACACTGGCTAAATTTTTTTTGTGGCTATGCTATTGTCAGGTACTTTTGGGCACTTTCCAAGTGTCAGCCCATTTAAAACTGATGTGTTATTAACTATTGTTTTACAGTGAAAGAGGTGGTGCCTAGGGAAGAGAAGTGATAACATCGAAACCCACCAAGGCACAGAGCAGCTGAGCCAGGGCTCAAATCTAAAACAGCGAGTATTGGCACCCTGACGCTGCTTTAAACGCTTGTGCTCACATTCTTCCTAGGGAGAGTGTGTTCGAATAAAGGCTCAGTGTATTGGGCTTGGCCTCACTACCAAGGCCTCTGAGCCTCTCAATGACACAGTGCATGTGGCTGTTGGTGGACATCAAAGCTGTTTGGAGCCGGTAAGTATGGAGAGCAGCACTTAGACAGGTCATGAGGTCCCAAAATGGCGGTTGTCATTTTAGAGCCACAAGACTGTGAGATGATTATTAGTACAAATTTAGCTTTAAAAAAAAAAAAAAAACTAGAGAAAATAAGCTTTGTTCCTGCAAGGATTGGAATCCCTCCCCCCTTTCAGCATAACCAGCCACACAGTCCAGCCTCTGCCAAATGGGTGCTTGGTAGCAATTTCCCCATTTTCAGGAATATCGCTTAAACAAAAGAACATTGGGCTTAATGGTCAGAAAATTCTCTAGGTTTCTGATAAAAGACATTTTTTCTACTTGTGTAAAGGGAACTGTGGACAATATTAGAGACTTTTGAGTTTAAACTAAAAACAAAAGGAAAAAGAGCTGGCCCCACGAGAATAACTTTTTACAAAGCTGCATGGAAAAAGTACTGGATAGTGGAGCATTGCCTCATCATCTACTCCAAAAACAAAACAAAACAACAACAACAACAACAAATCTCTAAGATACTGTATTTCAGCAAGTTGCTGAATATGCTGACTTGCTTGGATGAAGGGGAAAGCGTGGAGCTCGAAGAAGAGCATCAGGAGGAATCCTTGGTTTCTGGCAAAGATGCTGTTCCAATGATGCTTTCCTGTTTAGGGAAAGGAGTGGGATTGAAAACAAAACCAGTTGTGGAACATGAAACCCACTGTGAGAATTGTTGTGTGTTTATATGTGCATGTCATGTGTGGTTTATGTGTGGGGAACAGTTCATGTGTATGCCATATGTGTGTAAGCCTGAGTAAACATGTGGGAACAGAGGCTAGAGGCCAATAGTGGGTGTCTTCCTCAACTGCCCTTGAGACAGGGTCTCAAAACGTCACCCTTGGTGACCTGGAACTCACAATATAGAGCAACATGACTTTGATTCTATCTGCATTTATCTATCAGTGCAGTGACTTTTTTTTTAATTTTGGAATTTTGGGGTTTTTTTGTTTTTTGGGTTTTTTTAAACCACAGAAATATAAGATTGTGCTTTTGTTTTAATTCCAGGTATAGAGATGTGGGGCTGTCTTCAGCAGCTGAGCATGGTTTTGCCAGCTGCAGATAATTTCTGCGATTGTGTGATGTTTGGAAGTCTGGGAACTGTTCAACAGGTACATAAATCCAAGGGACTGAGAGGTGTGGTGGGTGGTTGTTGGCCATTCAGCGAGTTTGCCTGCAGTTTGGTCAAAGAAGAAACAAAAGGAAAGATATCAGATCCAACAACCAATCTCTCTCTCTCTCTCTCTCTCTCTCTCATTTTCCTTCTATCCTTGTTTATCGCCTATCTAGTGTTAGAGGGTAAAACTGAAGGGACAAAAGGTGGGAAAAAAACCCACAAAGTAGCAAAGACCAGCTTGACACCAGTGCTGGAATCAAAGGCAAGCTCCACTACACCTGACTCCATTTTTGTTTGACAGTTTCTAACTGAACCTCGAATTCACTGATGCAGCAAGGCTGGCTGGCCAGAAAGCCCCAGTGATCCACCTGTCTCCACTTCCCCAGTCCTAGCTTTATAGAGGCTTGTTATCCCACCTCGCTGGAAATCGAGTGTGGGCCCTAATGCTTGGTGGGCAAATATTTTACCAATTGAGCCATCTCCAGCCTCATTGCAAGAATACTCTGCAATGACATATAATGTCTGTTCTGCTGATCAATTATTTGAAGGCTAGAGCTACCCAAATGTTATATTCTAGAATATAAATATCAATGTCCTTAAAAAAAACAAAAAGAGTAAATAGAACTTCACTTCCCCGGCAGTGGCATGATGCGTGCCTCTTTGGAGAAGTGGGAAGTGCATAGTGCTTCCTAGTCTTCAAAAGTTCCCTGGGTTTGTGTTTCTTGTTGCTCATCCCAGGGTCCTAGTGCCTACCTTAATGAGAGTTGAGCCCATCCACTTTCTCTTGCAAAACAGAGAAATCAACAGGCAGAAACATTTGTCCTTATGATAAGTCTACACATTCCTGAGCAGTCTCAAATGATTCCTCAAGTTTTGATTTCCTTCTCTGAAGAACAAATAATCTTATGTTCTTTTATCTTTCCTCCAAGGTCCCATTTTCCTGTGCTTTAATCATTTTTATTGTTTCCATCTGTGCCTACTCTAATTTTTCCTATCCCCTTTTAAAAACGTGTGTCTGTAAATTAGACACAGTACTTCCCCCAAGTTGGGATAGGGCTGAAACACCTATCAATCTGTTATGGAATTCCTATCGCCATTTGAAGAAGACATCATATGGAAAGTGATGGTAAGGACAAGAGGAACGGCAGGGAACACCAGGTCCTGAAAGCTGTTCTAAATGTAAGCATTTGCACTAGACTGAAAGAGAAAGACGTACTTAAAATGTTATTGTGGAAATTACGCATTTAAAAAATAAATAACATGAAATGTCTACCTATGAGATGATTATACCCGCAGATGCACACCTGTTTGTAAGCAGACAAAGACAGGGGCAGCCCATGCAGAAGAATCTTTCCTTTTACTAGGGTGGGTTTCTGCGTTTTGTTTTTCACTTTGAGTGGAATTATGTTTGTAACAAGTGAAACTAATAATTTTAAAAGACATATCTGGAGAATTAAAAAAAAGAAAATCCCAGGGATGCCTAATAATGTAATTGTTTCTAAGAATAAGGTAGAAAATGCTTCAATATGTGTTTATATATCCATGCACACACATATAGATTCATCTTTTCTAGTTGAATGTATTTTTATAAGCCCAACAGAGTTCATCTGCAGCTCTTCATGGTTATAATGAAAGGATAGAGAAAACATTCCATCCTCTGGAATTCTTTGCCTTTTCTTCAAAATTGAGGTGATAATTAAAAAACAAAAAACAAAAAACAAAAAGGAATAAAAGGAAAAGAAAATAGGCTCAGAGTAACAGAACATTAGGGCTGGAGGTATCCTAACGCATGCATCATCTAGTCTATGACTCTAATTTCACAGATGACAAGCTAAGGTCTTCAAAGTAGGACTGAATTTTTCATGGTACTATATCAATAGAGGAAGGCAGACTATAGATATGCTGTCTTCTAAGGCACTTGAAGATATTTGCGTGCATGACCCAAGCGCAACAGAGCCTCATTCAGTGAGAGAGTGAGGGCTGTGTAGTTGCCTTCTTGGCAGAGACCATGTTTCCTATCAATTCATATTTTTCACAAGTGCAATAGATGTGGAGTGTAATGAGTTCTTGATCTTCTTTGTAGGAACACAAGGAGAGCATCCCCCGGGCTGATTGACAATTGTGATTGATGATGAGTCAGCAGGTGGAGGCATCTGCCGTTTGAACTTGATCCGCAGGGCCCACAAAAAGGTGTTAAGAGAGAACCTACTTTATGAATTTGTCCTCTGATGCTACATATATGCTGTTGCATGTTGTGCATGCACACATACATCATGCAAACACACACATGCACACACAAGCACATTGGATGAAGTTAAAAAATTAAACTGCAATTTAATAAAATTCATGGGGTTTTGAGCAGAGTAAGATGACAGAATTCTGTTGTAGTTTTTATTGCATTTTCTTTATATTCTATATATAACACATATATACTCATGTAGTTGTTTTAATCAATGTATTGTCGTTTACCATATTTCCTTTAATACATTTAATACATTGTGTTCTATGGCTTACAAGTCCCAAAACTCCCCTGAAGGGCTGGGGCCCAGACCAGCTTTCATCTCGAGTCTGCAGCCGAGCTCTTGTGTAGTGGCCAAGAGCAGTTCAAACCCCAAGGTCTCTTCTTACCACCATTCGTGAGTGACAGTGTCTACCGTCAAAGAATATGTGAGGCCCCGAAGTGAGGCTTGAAGGAATAGTGTAAGGACCCACAGAGCAAAGGTTTTCAGCTGGCTTTATATAACTTTTACACTTTATGGAGCTATCTGTCTGTCTGTCTTGCTGCCTGCCTAACAGGAACCAGTGTAGTTATCCTGGCATGAAAACATGATCTCAGATGGTCGGTAGCATCTGTGAAAATTTTGGTGCCACTGCAAGTTGAGGAAGAGTTAGGACATGTTGGTACGATCCATTTGGGTTGTTTGCTGGAGGGCCCCTCATCACCACAGGCTTCCACAGTCACCAAAACACATGAGGGTACCTTACTCCATGATATGCTATGAACTTTTCCTATCCAAACTTCTGGCACAGTCCATGTGATTTTATTAAGGTTGACCATCTTATAGAAGTGATGAGATCACAAAGTCCCTTCCTTCATCAATGTGAGGATCTGGCAGAGGGTTTTCCTTCTGCCTCTGCCTGCCTCCCACCACAAGCTAAAGCCATCAGTGACCCTCCTCTTGGTCCTTACATCACTGTGGCTTTGGCTACCTTCATTTTCTTGTGTTTCTGACCACATGAGATTATAAGGCCCCGAGTGATTCTCTCCTTTGAGCCTACATTGAAGAAATGGTAAGAAACCATGAGTGTAATTTTAAAACAGGATCATCTTTTTCCATTAAATCAGCTGAAGATTTTGTTTTTCTTGTTTTAAAGGCCCTAAACCCACTTTTGTATGCTGATGCCTCTGTGGTTTTACTACTCACCACACATCTCTGTGGCCTGCACAGTGCGCTGACAAGTTTTCACAGCAGTCTTCACCTTACCTGTGAGAAAATAGATTCAGAGAATTTAAACAACAGGCTTTTCATCACACATCAGGTAAGAAACCAAAATGGAGCATATGCTACCAATTCTCAAATTTGACCCGATTAGGAACAGAAATCATTCTTGAAATTATTATAAAATCCTGCTAATGTGGTCAAAGGAGTGTTAAAAACTTATGGAAAAATCTCCCCAAGTATCTTTCCTATTTCTTTTTTAAAAGGTGTCCATAGTAATAAATAGTAACATTCTAAGCTATTTTGTGGTCACAGATTCACTTTAGTGTGAGATTTTAGTTGACCTCTTCTCAGATTATATCCTTGCACAAATACTCCAAGAATAAAAGAAGAGACACCTCCAGTGTAGTTATATTTTTTATTCTGATTTTGATGACTATGTTTCTTGAGGGGGGAGTAATAGAAATTAAGCAAATCTCACTTATGCTGAATATTAAACCCACCAAATAAATGTCTGGTGTTGGATGACAGACAGCAGGCTGTAATTAGGGCCTGATTTGGACACGGTAGCCTGACTGACATCTTTGATATCTTGTCAACTTCGATGACAACAAGTGCCAAAAATGTTGCTCACACTGTTGGTAATAGCAACCATCAGAGGCAAGGCACCTGCAGCTTGCTTTGACATGGTAGGTCAGGCTGCTGTCAAAAGGCATAAGGCTTCCGGGGAAACTGCATTATTTACTAGTTTATTGTGATTGCAATCATTCGATTTGTTTTTGGCAACTTATATATCTTTATACTCATTGGGTAGTTACTATAAAACTACACTTTATGATGTAAGTAGCTATAAACTCCAGATGGGCATGGTGGCTCACACCTGTAATCCCTGCGATCGAGACGGCGGAGCAGGAAAGAGGGCCACACTGAATCTGAAGTGGCCCAGAGCTACATAGTGAGAGCACATCTAAAGAAACAACACAACACAAAACAAAACAGGAAAGAAAAAGAAAACAGTTTGAGTGTCAAGAGTTATACAATTGCCTTCTTTCTTTCTTTTCTTCCTTCCTTCCTTCCTTCCTTCCTTCCTTCCTTCTTCCTTTCTTTCTTTTTTCTTTTTCTGTCAATGCAATGGTACAAAGCCCAGGACCATGCCTGGTTCATCTCAGGATCATAATAAAAATTTGGTGGATAAAAGAACGGCATCTACACTGGGCTCTGCCCAGCCCGAGTCGCTGTCCCCTGCAGAGCGTCTTTGGCATCCCTGTTTCCTTCCGCTCTTAGGCCAGTAATGTACTAAATGAGTTTGGAAAACATGTTTTCCAAATAAATATTTAACCATATTGAAATTATTTGCATCCTTTTAAGTTTTCAAAAGACCCCCCCACAAAAAAATAAGAATGGGCCTTTGAAGTCTGCAGCGTGTTCCTAACAGATGGGAACGTGCGGCTCTCCATGAGGAGATAGCATTTCGCTGTTTTGTTGTGTTCTGAAGGGTAATATAATAGCTTAGCTGCCAAATTCTCCAGGTGTAGGTCCAAATAGTAGAAAAAACATCTTCAGTTGAAGGATGAGAAAGCCCATTTAAAAGGTGTGCTTCTTTAGTACTTTTGAATTTCAGCCCACACAAAGTTGAACCACATATCGTGAGAATGGCTTCTCCAGCTCATATGATAAAACAAACAAACCAAAAAACAAACAACAGCATCAAAAACAATTTTATAGGGTACAGGAAAGTATTTTATATTTTTTCTTTCCCTTTTAAAATTTATTATAATTTATCTAGACTACATCCTGACTGTTATCCTCTCTCTTGTATCTTCCTATTCCCCTCTCCATCTTTTGCCCTACTCCCCTCCTCTAGACCTTGGACAGAAGGGGACCTCCTCTCTCATCATAAGACCACAGACTATCAGGTCTCATCCAGAGAGCCTGCTTCCCCTTGCTCTGTGTGCTAACTGGCCTCCCCACCAAAGGGAGGTGACCAAATCAGGGACACCAGAGTTCATGTCTCTCCCCACAACCGTGGAGAATGAGCTGTCCATTGGCTAGATCTGAACAACGGATCTAGGTTTATTGCATGCATTGTCTTTGGTTGGTATAGCAGTTTGTCCAGATCTGCCGGCCTTGATGGTCTTCTTGTGGGTCTTCTGGACCCTCTGGGTCCTTCTATCCTCCCCATTCTTCCACTCTCACCTGGAGTCCAGCAGCAATTCCCATCATCTGCCCTGATACCTTGCTGAGTGGAGACTCTCAGAGGACATGTATGTTGGACTAATATCCACTTACAAGTAAATATACACCATGCATGTCTTTCTGGGTCTGGGTTACCTCACTCAGGATAATCATTTCTAGTTCCATTCATTTGCCTGCAAATGTCAAGGTTTCCTTGTTTTTAGTACCTGAGTAGTATTTCATAGTGTAGATGTACCACAGTTTCTTTATCCATTCTTTAACTGAGGGACATCTAGGTTGTTTCCAGATTCTGGCTATTACGAATAAGGCTGCTATGAATATAGTTGAGCAAATGTCCTTGCAGTATGGTGGAGCTTTTTTCTGGTATATGCCCAGGGTTTTGAGGTAGTACTATTCCCAATTTTCTGCAAAAGTGCCAGATGATTTCAAAAGTGATTGTACAAGTTTGCACTCCCACCAGCAGGGGAGGAGTGTTCCCCTTTTTCCACATCCTCACCAACATGTGCTGTCACTTGACTTTTTGATCTTAGCCATTCTGACAGGTTTAAGATGGAATCTCAGATTGGTTTTGATTAGTATTTCCCTGATGACTAAGGACTTTGAGTATTTCTTTAAGTGTTTCTTGGCCATTCGATATAATGTCTCCCTGTCTCTTTCTCATTCTCACACTACAAACTCTAAAGCTGCTTTACTAAAATGAAAAGAGACAAAAAGCCAGTATTAATTCCCTTCCACAAAAAAGGTAAAGATGTAAAGGGTACCACATCATTGAATTCACTATTATATTTAAGAGCTTAAATGAAACTCATATATGCCAATAATTTAATAATATAAAAATATATAGGTATATAATGCATAAAACTTCAATTCTTACACCTGGAGTTGTCCCCATTAATTGATTCCCAGTCAATGGAATTTACTGGATTATAATCTTTGTCTACAACTTGGTGTTGGGAAACAACATTCTATGATACCAGTACCTCATTGTACACAAACATTTCTCAATATGGCCAGTTTTAAAAGATTATATGGGCTGTCGAATGACTTGGCAGGCATGGGTGCTTGTCACCAACCTTGAGTTCAATTCCCAAAACCCACTTTGGGGGAAGAAGAAAATTATGTACCACATAATACATAATTAATATATAGCTATAATATATATTATATATGTACATACATATGTATACAGTATAGATAGTGTTAAAACAAGAATACTTGAAACATAAGTTTTTAAATATTACCAAGAATTTTTGTTTGTCTTGGCTCCCTTGTGGTGTGAGCCTTTCTACATTAAAACCCCTAGTTGAAAGTATCTCTCAAGATATAGTTTGTGACTTTGAATGTCAGGGTTCTCTAGAAAAATCTTGTTTTAGTTCTGCAGGCTCCCAGGGTCCCAGCCTCCTTGTTAGCCCAGCCGAAGTCTTCTTGGCCTCTCAGTGCTTTCATCCTCACTGGCCTGGCCTGGCCTTGAAGCCAAACATGGCAGGAGTAGTGAGTGGATTGAGATTTGGCTGGAAAGCAGAGGATCCCACTGGAGAGATGGCTCAGTGGTTAAGAGCACAGCCTGCTCTTCCAAAGGACCTGGGTTCAATTCCCAGCACCCACATGGCAGCTCACAACTGTCTATCTGACAACCTCACACCAATGCACATAAATTTAAAATTAAATTAAAATATTTTTTTAAAAAAGACTTGTGTTCTGAAAGCTGCAGTTGAGTTTGCTTTTGTTTTTAACAGAGGAAAAGAGAGTTTGCTACTTTTAAGATGAAAGAAAATGTTAGAGAAGGTTTTATTTAAAAAAAAAAATGAAAATTGCAATTCTGTAAGTTTTCTGGTTTTGGTGAGTAGAGGGGAACAGGAAGTCTGACGGGGAAATCACCTATGATGTGTGGGGCCTGTGTTTTTAAGTGCAGTTTTTTTTTTGTTATTTTTATAGTATCCCATTGATGATAGACTGTCTCTAATACACTCTTTTAATGTAAACGACTCTTCTCAGGCAGTTTGAGTAGCAGTAGAAAGCATGCATTTTTAAACAAATGAGCGGATGCCTGGCTGTCTCATCTTTTCACAGGTATCATGGTTTCTTGTAGAGCCATGGAATACGAAAACGAGTTTACTTAGAAATGATTTGAAGATAGCCCCATGAGCTGCTTGAGCTCTGTCAACATTTTCTTGAAAGATACCTGAGATTATTCGATGTTTACTTTTTTAAGTATAGTATTTGTGAGCGAAGGTGCTTGGGAACATTTTATTACATTTTAAATGTAATTCCTGATCCCCAGATGCTGTCCATATAAATCTGAGCAAACTCAAGACATCCCTATCTATATTAGATCAACAAATCCTCCCAGCCCCTGGACTAGTGTAAGGAGTTAGCCCCAAACATGAAATTCCTGGGTAATAAAACTTCTCTGTTTTGACAAGTGTGATGTGAGGACATTTTCCAACCTATGTTGCCTACACTTTGCAAAGCAGGTTGCATTGCATGGTGTATGTCCTCTGGTAACCTCTATTTTTAAAGTGTCTGGCATGTAAATAATATACTATTCTAACAACAATTTAAATGGTCACTGTATTTAGGGTCATCTTCATGGGGGATTTAAAACTATGAAATGCAGAAAATCCAACTTTGCTTCAAAAAGAATAGTTTTCCTTTCTTTTTAATTTTATTTTTCTTTCTTTTCTTTCTTCTTTTTTGTTTTGTTTTGTTTTGTTTTGTTTTATTCCTGTTTCTTGAATAGCAGTCACGATGGGGATTGGCATCTCATAGATCAAGCTTCATTTGTGCCAAATAATTTCTCTCAGAGGACCACGGAATTGGGTGTCCTTATGTGGGCAATTGATATTGACTTCTCAAATTATTGTATTACACTTTCCTTCTGGAAACAAAATAAATATAATATTTTCAGGGCTAGAAGACACAAAATTTGTCTCTTCCCATTGCCCATAAATACACTGATGCCATGTGCCCTGGTTGTACTGGGAAAATCTCTCTCCACCTTCAAGCTTCAGCACCCCTGAACTGTCATGGTCTTGCCCCCCCCCCCAATAATCATAGGTCTGTGTGTATATTCCCATGGAACATTTGCTATTCATTGTGATTATGACATATTACTGTAGAAATTTGAATAAATTACATGAAATCACACAGGGAAAAGAATATGTCACTTGTAATTCTGCCTAGATAACTGTGGTTTATGTTATGTGGCAGAGTGATCCCTTGCTAACCGAGCTTAGCCAGTGAAGTGTTGAGATGACACTGTTATGCAAAAATTAAAAATTCCACAACCTATATAAATACAATACCCTTAGAATGAATGGGAAACGACAAAGCTTGTTAAAACCTCGTATATACATGTATATGTATGGACACATACATATATACACACACAAAATGTGAAAGTTATTTAATGATGGGTATAACACAATAGAGAAAAAGAGAGAGTGAGAGAAAGATCAAATGACAGATTTCAAGAAATTGAAACTTGTGAAGCATGTAACAAAATTAATAGGACTTGCTGCCTTTAATAGATATTGGTTACACACACACTACACAATATATAGGCACATGCACACACACACACACACATACAAGTGCATATCCACACCCATATAGTGGAAGTTTTGATTTTGCTACAAATTCAGTTATGTTATGTAAACAGGTTTTTGTTTTAATCCCAAGTGTGAGATATGGAAATGCTTTTAGTTTGTCCACAGCTGATAGCAGCCTCCTGGCGTTCAGAGGGGGGTGTGGTCTTTGCCAGCTGCCCTTAGTTTAATTCTCAGAACTCTGAGAGGATATAAATATCAGGACCCAGAAAGAGAAGGAGGATGCTTTGAGGGATGCTCTGAGAGAGGCCATGGTGGCAGGGGGGTGTGGGTGGGGGGGGGGCGGAGAAGGAGATAGCTAAGGAGGGAAAGAGAGAGGCTTTGAAGAGATGGATGAAGAAAGAAGGCTGCTGGTTCTTCTGGACTGCTGGACATCCTGATGACTGAGATTGCTATTTTCTCAAAGAACCCTATGACCCTAACCAGCCGGAACTAAGTATAAAGATGTCTACACTCCCTGTCCCCTCTAACCTTCCTTCTCTCCTACCTAGGATCGGGTAGGTTGGAGGGGAGGTAGAGGCATTAAGGAACCACAGATAAAATAGTTTAAAAACTAGTGCCCCTCCCCCACGCACATGCAATCACTGAGAGAATGAAGAAAGCAAGTCGGCAATGTGATTATCTGCTAACAACCATAACGTTCAGTGGTGCAGATCTCTGAGTGAAGTTATTACTTTTTATTCTTTAAATATAATGCACTGGTTTTTTTTGGGGGGGGGCAGCGGCGCGGTTAGGTATCTTATTGTCCAAGGATGTTTGATTCAATTAGTTTTGTTATTCATTAGTGTAGAGAATTTACCTACTATACCTGTAAGGATTATTATACTTTCAGAATTTGGATTTACATATTTATGTTTGTGCATGTGTGTACAAGAGCATATGATATGGTTTGTGTGTGTGTGCGTGCGTGTGTGCGTGTGTGTGTGTCTATGTCCATGTGTGTGTCTATGTGTGTGCGTGTGTGTGTCTATGTGTGTGCGTGTGTGTGTCTGTGTGCATGTGTGTGTGTCTGTGTGCATGTGTGTGTCTATGTTTGTGTGTGTCTGTGTGTGTGTGTCTATGTGTGTGCATGTGTGTGTGTCTATGTGTGTGTGCGTGTGTGTCTATGTGTGTGCGTGTGTGTGTGTCTATGTGTGTCTATGTGTGTGCATGTGTGTGTGTGTCTATGTGTGTACGCGTGTGTGTGTCTATGTGTGTGTGTCTGTGTGTGCGTGTGTGTGTCTATGTGTGCGCGTGTCTATGTGTGTCTATGTGTGCGAGTGTGTCTACGTGTGTGCGTGTGCGTGTGTGTGTCTATATGTGTGTGTCTATGTGTGTGCGTGTGTGTGTGTGTGTGTGTGTGTGTCTATGTGTGTGCGTGTGTGTGTGTGTGTGTGTGTCTATGTGTGTGCATGTGTGTGTGTATGTGTGTGCATGTGTGTGTGTGTCTATGTGTGTGTGCGTGTGTGTATGTGTCTTTGTGTGTGTGTGTCTATGTGTGTGTGCGTGTGTGTGTCTATGTGTGTGTGTCTATGTGTGCGCGTGTGTGTGTGTGTATGTGTGTGCGTGTGTGTCTATGTGTGTGTATGTCTATGTGTGTGCGTGTGTGTGCGTGTGTGTGTTCATGTGTGTCTATGTGTGCGCGCGTGTGTGTGTCTATGTGTGTGCGCGTGTGTGTATGTATGTGTGTGCATGTGTGTGTGTCTATGTGTGTGTGCGTGTGTGTCTATGTGTGTGTGTGTGTGTGTGTGCGCGTGTGTGTCTATGTGTGTGCGTGTGTGTGTGTCTATGTGTGTGTATGTCTATGTGTGTGCGTGTGTGTGCGTGTGTGTGTTCATGTGTGTCTATGTGTGTGCGTGTGTGTGTGTCTATGTGTGTGCGCGTGTGTGTATGTATGTGTGTGCGTGTGTGTGTCTGTGTGTGTGCGCACGTGTGTGTGTATGTGTGTGCATGTGTATGTGTCTATGTGTGTGCGTATGTGTCTATGTATGTGCGTGTGTCTATGTGTGCGCGTGTGTCTATGTGTGTGTGTGTCTATGTGTGTGTGTGTCTATGTGTGTGCGTATGTGTGTCTATGTGCGTGTGTGTCTATGTGTGTGCGTGTGTGTGTCTATGTGTGTGTGCGTGTGTGCATGCGTGTGTGAGTATGCATATAAGAGAAGGATGGTGAATGTCCTGCTCTGTCATTCTCTGGTTGTTCTTGATCTGGGAAGGCTGAGTCAGATGGAGCCCTGGAAGTCACAGGTTAGCCAGCCTAGCCCACTGGCTAAAGACTGTCTTAAAAACTGAGGTTGAGACCCACATGGTATATATTCCCTTCTAATTGGACACTAGTCCAAAAGGCATGTCCCACGAAAGTCTTCACTATGTGAGACAAATATAGGAGATGGGGAAATAGAAGGATCCAGAGGATCTTAAAAACCTACAAGAAGAACATCATAACAGGTGGATTTGGGGCCCAGGGGTGTCTGCTCAAACTATTGCACTAACCAAGGACAATACAAGTAGTAAATGCTGAACCCGTACTCTCATCTAGCCAATGGATAGGACATTCTCCACGGTTATGTGGAGAGCAGGGATTGACTCTGATATGAACTTTGGTGTGCCACATTTGATGACCTTCCCTTGGTGGGGAACCCTGGTGGCACTCAAAGAAAGAGTAGGCAGGCTACCAAGATGAGACTTGATAGCCTGTGACCATGAAGTGGGGGAGGAGGTCCCCCTTGGTCATGGGCCTAGGGCAGGGTAATAGGGTGGGGGTGGGAGGGAGGGAGGAATGGGTGGATACAAGTGATGGGAGAACAATTGAGTTGTAATGGAATAAATTAATTAATAAAGGCAGAAAAAAGAAATTAGCTCTGGGAAAAAACATAAGGTTGAAGGCTCCTGAGAAACAATATCATAGCCATCTGTAGTGTCACATGCCTTTAATCTCAGCACTCAGGGAGACAGAGACAGGCAAATTGCTGTGACTTTGAGGCCAGCCTGGTCTACAAAGTGAGTCCAGAGAAGCCAAGGCTACACAGAGAAACCCTGTCTCAAAAAATCAAACAACAAAACAAAAAACAAAATGAGAGAGAGAGGAGACAAGGAGGGAGGGAAGGAGGGAGGGAGGAAGGGAGAGGGGGAAGGAGAGAGAAGGAGAGGGAGAGAGAGAGAGAGAGAGAGAGAGAGAGAGAGAGAGAGAGAGAGAGAGATTTCAATCTCTGACTTCTATATGTAGATTCACATCTCTGAACCCTCACTCCAAACACAGACACCAAATGCCCATAAGCAAAACTCAGTAGTACATAGAAAGGAAAAGGAATAGTATACAAATAGGTTTTATCCCTGAAAAGTAAAGGTGATTTCATACTCCAAAGTCAACCAATGCAGTTTCAACATACCTGCCTTATGAAAGAAAATATAGGCCTCATATTGAATAGTCGGAGATGTACTTCTCATGACTGGCTATTCTTTCAGGGAAGAATAAAAATCTCTCATTAATTTTGAATAGAGAAAGGTATTATTCAGAAAAAATATAAAAAAAATTAACAGAATGCTCTTTCATGAAATGCTTCAGTGTTAGGAAGAAGAGAAACATCTTACTTTTTCTGGAGGTTGTAGTCATTATCTCTAGGCAAGTGAAAAGATAAAAGCCAGAGAAGCTGCAGCACATTCTTCTGCCTTCTCAGTGGCCCCGGTTGCATCAGTGAAGACTTCTAGAATATATGTAAAATTCTAAAGAAGAAGGAAGAGAAGGAAGAGGAGGAGGAAGAGGAGGAGAAGAAGAAAGTAATTTCAGCAACAACTCAGAAAGAAAAAAAAAAGGCACATGTATATTTTAATTTCATAGCAAAACACAGCTGAACTGTACACAAAAATCAAGGTCACATAGTGCTGCAGCCAACCAACAAATGCAAAACTTCTAGAAGACAGTGTCAACCTCCCAGTGTGGATGGGGAAAGCCTGTCCCTTAGAGGAGGGCTGCAGTCAATGAAAATATCTACAAAGAGGTCTGAGTCCCCTAAATGCTATCCAACCCCAAGTGACCACTACTAAACACACATATAAACAACATTAAATGGACTCAGCAGACTATCTTTATGTATACATAACATACATTATGTGTAATATGCATACATACATATATATAATACTTAAAAATAATCATTGAAGAAGTCATGACGTTGAGAGGGAGTGTGGGGACACGCAACAAGTTAGAGCAGGGAGATAGTCACATAGAAATGAAGGAATGCAGTATTCATGCATGACATTCTCAAAATGTAATAAATGTTAAAAATATAATATCCTCATAACATTTCTATAAAAATTTTTTTCTCAAAAGCTTCAATAAGAGATAATCAACAAATATAGAAATTCTCAAAATTAATTATCTCTGCTCCTCAAATGACAATATGGTCAAGAAATACTCACCTTGCCATCCCTGTCAAAATAAAAGTCCTGCAAATCAATGAAGAAGAAAAAGATTTCAATTTATATGAGTGACGGATACAATATTCAGCCAAGAGCATAAAAATGGAAGACACTCAGGCAATGGAAACTTAAGCATAGTGAGATGCTATTTGATACAATCAAAGCAAAACAAAACTGCATACATTAGGTAAAACTGTAGAACACACACTGGTGGTAGGCCTGAAAAATGATCCAGCTGTGGAGAAAGTCTAGACAGTTTGGTATGATAGCAAGTAAAGAGTGACCCTATAACTTTTCCCTCCAATATTTATGCCCAGACAAAGCCATTGCAAATGGTCACATCATTCCTTGTCATAGACCACCGCTGGAGAAAACTCAGTAACCCTTCAAAGCAAGAATAAACATTCTATTTATGGCATGTTCATACAGTCAATACCAAGAAATGGAAAGGAAGGAGCCACAAGGATGACACCTCCAAAACAGTGCCTCATGCTTAAGAAGGCAAAAATGACAGAGATTATTTGAGACCAGTGGTGGTCAGTCTTCCTTGTCATTTTGAGCAGCTGAGAAAAACATAGGTGGTTAGTGAAGTGTGTCTGTGCTGACATTTCAGGAGATGATTATATCATGAGGGCTCTGATGTAATGAACAGATTAATTTCTTTATGGGTTAATAACAGGATGCCATTATTAGGAGGTTGCAACAAACAGAAGCTAAGGCCAAGTTCTAGGAGGTAGATCAGTTGGCATATGTAGCCTTGGCTCCTTTCTCCTTCTCTCTGTCTTGCCCATAGTGGCATATGCTGCTCTGAGACACCATGGCATCCAAAGTAATAGATGGCACCTCTTTAGCTGAGATCCCAAATAAATTACCACTCTTTTTAGTTTTTAATCAGTTCTCACCAGTGATTTGTTTACCACTATGTATGTGAAATCAGTTGAATTGTAGAAGAGGCCACACTATGCTTTATGGATAGAGATATGAATAGTTGTTGTCTATAGGATTTGAGAAGCGAGAAAATTCTGGAACATTGCTGGGTGATAGGAATGTTCCTTATCTTAGTTTGCGCAGTGGTTATTAGGGTCTAAACAAATGAACTACATATTGAACTGAACATAAAAGTTCTGTTCATTGTATTGGATGTACACCTTATCTCAATTTAAAGTACAATTATTTTTAACCATTGGTAAATTCTTTTACTTTGTTTACATGTAAGTATGTATATTGATGTATGTGTACACATTGAGTGTGCACATGTGTGCATTCATGTGTGCGCATATGCACATCCACATAGGTCTGAAGAGGACTTGGATAATCTGGAACTGGAATTACATGTAGTTGTGATTTGTTCAACATGGGTTCTAGGAACTGTGCTTGGGTCCTCTGGAAATGTAGCAAGTCCTTTTGATCACTGAGCAATCTCTTAAGCCTTGAGCTGTTAATTCTTTCAAACAAATCTTTGCTTTAACAAAATATCTTCTCATGTCACCCAACACCATGTTTTATAAAAATAATTCTCTTTACTATGGTGACAGTACATATAGAAACATGACTAATGGTTGAATTGTAGAAGAGGCCACACTAAGCTTTATGGTTAGAGATATGAATAGTTGTTGTCTATAGGACAACAACTGCTGTCCCTGGTGAGGGACAGCATAAAAGGTGTGACATCAAATAAAGTAAGAGGGGAAAAATATCAAGATATAATCTAAACATTTGAGTAAGAAAAGAGAGCTAGGAAAAATTGAATATTTACCTCTAGATGTTCCTGCATAATGTATAGGAATCTATATAGACATCTCCTCACACACATATGTATGTATATAGAATTATAGAAACAAAATGATGTAATGTGGTTTATTAGTGATATTGACATGAGTCTTCTGCAGTTTGCTGCAATGAGATCAATCTTTGTTAGTACCTAGGAGATACTCGATGCCACAGGAGGCCTCAAAGTTTCCATGTGGAAGATTGAGCAATTGGGAACTTGTTAAGGATATTTCTAGGATCCATAAAGAATTTGGGAGTAGGGCTGTAGATATGGCTCAGAAGTTGTGGTTGCATGCTGCTCTTGTAGAGGACCTGCGTTCCCAGCATTCTCTTCAAGAGATGCAAAGCTGTCTGTAACTCCAGTTGCAGAGACCTATGCCCTCTTCTGACCTCTGTTAGAGGACCTACATACATGTGCACACACCCACACTGATGCACCTGATTAAAAATAACAAGTCTTAGGAAAATTAATTTAGATCTAAATGCAAAATAAAACATATAACTATAGATTAAAAATTGAATGTAGATTTATATATATGTATAATTGTGTCAGAATCTATTTAATTTACACATACCTGCTATCTTTATACATATTGAAGGCAATGTGAGTCATTACTTGGTTAAGATAGATGATCTGCCATAGATATTTATTTTATTTTATTTCTTTCTTTTCTTTTTTCTCTATTAAATTTTATTATTCAGATTACATCCTGATTGTTATCCCCTCACTTGTATCTTCCCATTTGCCCTGCTTTCCTCTTTCACCCTATTCCCTTGCCCTAGACCTGTGACAGAGGGGACCTGCTCCCCCACCATGTGATCACAGCCTATCAAGTCTCATCCCAGATAGCCTGCTTCCTCTTCCTCTGAGTGCCACCAGGCCTCCCCACGAAGGGGAAGTTGTCAAATAGGGAGCACCAGAGTTCATGTCAGTGTCAGTCCCCACTCTTCACACAACTATGGAGAATGTGCTGTCCATATTTATTAAAGATTATTTAACTTTTTAATTTTATTCTTTTAATAGGCTTCTAATATTAAGAAGTGATTCATAATGAAGTTACATGATCTAATAATAGGGTAAGAAAAAGAGTAAGAAGCAGTTGTACAACAGTTTTAGATACAGTATTATTTAATTGTCTTTATCATTTCCTACAACATAAAAATGGATAGCACACTGGGGGGCAGGGGATTTATTCAAAGCTGACTCTAACTTATCCTTCCACAGAGCCTGTCATGAACCTAGGTGAAAAAGCTGATTCTTAGGGTTGGTGTTAGGACTTTACTGAGACCTGAAGCCACAAGAAAATCATCCTATCTCATAAAACCAGAATGATATTGATGGTTAATTTTTTTATTTTTATTTTTTGATGGTTAATTTTTAAAGATTTTTTTTCTTATGCAAATTTCAAAGTCTCCCAGTGGCTCCACAGCCAGAGAAAGACCCTGGGAATGGGGAAAAAATGAAGGTTCATGGGTAGAAGTTCAAGCCCACACTACCTATTATTTCTAAATTTAAAATGTAGAAAATGTCAGTGGTATGGCCTTATTTCATGGGCTGCTCGGGGTATTCTCTTATACAGGGCATAAAAACATTTAAGGCCTTTCAGCCATGGGTCATCTGCAACCTCTATCCTTTAATGGGAGAGGAGTATCATTAACGACTCAGCCCAGACTAATTGTCCCTCAGGCCTCAGGATTAGTTCTACCATGACCATCTGGAGAAGCCACCCTGACACTCACCCTGGGGACTCCTGGCAGCAGAGACCCTATTGGCTTGCAGCTCTCGCCTTGGCCTTGGGCTTCAGGGCCCTCCAACTCCTCGCTCAGTCTGCCACAGATCACACTGGCTGTGGCTAAGATTAGCCTCCCTTGGGAGAACAGGTCTAAAGCATCCCTGTTTGGGAAAGAGTGGCCTGGGAAAGCCATGAAGATCTTCACCTGTAGAACATCCTTATCTAAGCTGCCTTGCTTCCCCAGTTACAGTAGACGCTTAGATGATAGTGCGGTCCTGAGTTTGGGAGGACACACACAAATAGACACTGAGACGCAATTTGCTCAGATTGAAGAGTATGGGGTTGTATTCTCAGGCTCACTCTGAATTCCAAGGAGCCAATGGGGTACAACCTCTGGACTGCATCGCTTCTTCTCTCCAGCCCAGCGAGACTACTGTTACATGTCTGCAGCTTGTGATTTTAACACGAGGCCAACATCATCGACACACGCCGATGATTCACAGAAACTGCATTTTAATCTGATGTGTACTAGAAAAAGGCGGAGGAAAAGCTCAGTTTCTCAGCAAGTGAGTGTAGCATGGCTCAGGTTTGCGAGAAAGGAGCAGTGGATGGAAGCGAGCCTGCCTTTCTCAGTCAGCAAACAGGAGGTTTGCAGACAGCTTTCCTGCTTATGATAAAAAGCAAACTAGTGGAAATGCAATTACTAACAAACCTTATGGAAGGAGCTATTCTTGCTACTTACTTTCTTAATATGAATTAATGAAGGCATATTTCAAATATCAGTGAGACCTTGACACTGGTAAGTAAGGATGAGGAATGGAAGAGCTTTGGGAGGAGGGGGTGATCCTTACGTAGACAGCATTGGGCATTCACTGCATGTGGCAGCGCCCAGGAAACTGACTTACTAAGTAGGCAGCTTTGTGCAGTCTTTCGCTTAAGAACTGGGGAAGCACCTGCTACAAGAATGATATGGCCTCGAATTTTATTTTAGCAAAAATAAAGCCATCATAGCTGGGAGCTATGTTTCTTAGGAAAAGGTGTGTGTGTGTGTGTGTGTGTGTGTGTGTGTGTGTGTGTGTGTGTGTGTGTAGCACCCTGAGACTAATAGAGAGGAGCCAGGTTGTGAAGGAGGAGTTTTGACTTGGGGATAATATAAAGATCAAAGACTATTGTGTGGTGGGCACAGCACAGCCTGCCTTCAGTGACAAATGGGCAGTGGTATTTTTTTTTAAATCTACTTCCGGTTTGTATGATCACCGATTAATTGATGAAACACAGTTAAGAAAGAGTCTTATTGTCTAAGCAAAGTGACAAAAACGAAAGATCATCTCTTGAAGGATGAGAGGCAGGGACAAAATAACCTGCCCGTAATGCGGATTTATTAACAGTCTTTTGCTGATTTTCAGTAAAATACTCCTCCTGTAACCTTGACTTTATTAGGGAGTCCTTAAGGTGCATTTGGAAGATAGATAATGAGTTTGGGGAATAGCCTTATCTGCATCCAGCTAATCTTTAACAGCTTGGAAAGGATTCCGCAGAAAGTTTTGCAATTTGAGTGACAGACGCATGTTAAAGATGAAACTGTTCAGAACGTCCTTTTACTGTGAAGTCTTTATGGTGCAGGGCAACATTTTTATAAGCATGCTTCATAGAGCAGAGAGAGCATAAAACAAATAAGAAACAGAAAGCCGTCGAGCGCTAATACTATTCTTGAGGGTCAAATGGATTGCTAGTTGAGAGAAGAAAGAATTCTACTGTCCGAAGCCTCTGAGTGGCACTTTGTATCTGGGTTAATGAAAGCAAGTCAGACGTACCCAGGGGGAAAAAAGTGTTTCATTCACGTTGGCTGTCTCCTTTAAAAGGAGGGACAATCTGAACGGGGCGATTTTGAGTGGCATGTCATTGTCGAGACTGCACATGCCACATTGTCAGGGCTTCTATGGAGAGAAATGGCCAGGACCCTTTCTGACCTTTCGCAAGTGCGGGACTCTGTGTGTCTGTGTGGGTGTGCGACAGAAGGCTGGAAGCCGAAAGAAAAGAGGGATGAAAAGGAAACTAATTGAGAAGTATCTTTCTAACGAGACAGCTCATACACCCATGTGCAGATTCCCAAGTTCAGATTTCTCAGTTAGTGGAAACCTAGCGCCCTTCTTTAGCATAAGACTAGACATGCGCAGAGAGGCTCATTTCTCTTCAGCGCCCATGCCAGTGACATCATTTTCCCAAGCTGGCTTGCTTCTGTGTTGAAAGCCATAAACACATTGATTTGTTAGTTTTTTTGTTTCAGATAACCTTGTTTCACTGGTTTTTTTTTTTTTTATTGGTGTTGTTTGTTTTTACTTAATTTTTTGTTTGTTGAATTTGTTTCTTTTCTTTCCCTTCTTCCCTTTGTACTCCTACCACTCCTTTCTTCTCCAGAGCACACAAACAAACAAACAAACAAACTGGACTGACCCAAAATACCTTTCGCTTTAACCGTATGAAAGACTTTGAAATCATGAAATTTGCACGGATTTATTCATTGATTATTTATTCGGAGAATTTACTTTTACAATCATAAGGCCTTTCTAAAAATATTCCCAGTTAACCCCGCCTCCTTTGACATTATCCGATTCTTTCTAACTCTGAAATAAAATTATTTCTTCATCCGAATAAGAACTAAATAGGCAGCTGGCAAAGGAGAAGATGACAAGGGGCTGTGCACAAAGCAAGAAGCTTCTTACTCCTGGGAAGTTTCCATGGTGGGTGAGAAAGCCAGGATTTAGGATTTGAATGAGCTTTTCTCCCCCACGTTAAGAAGCAAGTGATAATTCATCTGCAAACACACCTTTCTTTGCTGTTGTCAATAGAAAAGTTGTTTTGCTAATGGCTATCTCTCTGCAAGTCCTTGACCTGCTTGTAAACACATTTCTGCAGGAAAACCCTGGGCCATGGCCTCAGGACTTTGCGTCAACAACAAGAGATAAAGTGACCACAACTTAACCTGTTCTGGCCTGGAGTGCCCTCTGCTGCCCCTTGGCCAACTGAGGGCCTAATCTCTCTGCTGAGGCAACACAGGCTGGGGGTGGGGCGTGGGGGGCTGGCCACGACCTGGCCTGACCCCTGCTGCTGTCTGCTTCTTTATATTTAAAAAAAAAAAAAAGTTTATCTAGCTCTTCCAGAGAGCCATTTCCACCTCGCTGTCCACTAACAGAGAAGGGAGGGGTGGCTCTGTAGGGTGATAAAATATAGGTCTATATATCTGTGATTCTAAGGGAAGCAGTCTGAAAGGGAATTAAAAAAGAACATGAAATTTCTCGACTAGTTTGAAGAAATTCCATTTAGTTCCACCCTGAGATTTTTTTGTATTGAAATGAAGAGAGCTTTTAAAAAGAACAGAACATTTAGGCCACCAAGGGGTATTTCAGCTGAGTTGATTTATGTGTGGGTTTAGTTAAATGAAGATGTCTTTAAAATATAAAGTATAAAATTCACAATGGGTATTTGAGATGAATTTACTTATGTTCAGTTATGTTCAGTTCCTCAATGTCGTGCCTCTGTGTCCACTCAGAGGACAGTACGTCCTTCAAAGTTCCAGCTCACTCACCTCTCCTTTCAACTTTCCCTCCCTCCCTCTCTCCCTCCCTCTTTCTCTCCCTCTCTTTCTTTTTTCTTTCCTTCCCTTCTTCCCTCTCTTCTCTTTAATGATAAATTTAAAAAATAATTCATCCAAAGCCAGACATGGTGGCACATGCCTTCAATCTCACCACTCAGGAGGCTGAGGCAGGCAGATCGCTGTGAGTTCAAGGCCAGCCTGGTCTATGAAGAGAGTTCTAGAACAGCTAGAGTGACATAGAGAAACCTTGTCTCAAACAACAACAACAACAAAAGGAATTCATCCTGTGTTGATTCCTGGATGTTTGGTGGTTTCTACTGGGTGGTGGTGTCCTATGGTACTACCATCTGGAAGTTTCTCTGTCCAGGTCTGAAATATAGACTCTTCAAATGCCAGATTTTCACACTTGTAGCTCAGACATCCAGAAGCATGATCTACATCTAACTTCTGTGAGGAGAGCTCCAAGTGACTTACAGTGAGTTCTAAGTGACATTAGGGCAGAATCTCCATTAAAGTCACGATATGCCCCTTCCTGGTGATCTACACTCACCATTACAGATGCTACAACCACTGTATAGAAACAAAGGGGAGTTGCTTCTTCTGCCTGCTTCCTTTCTCCTGTGACTCTGGCTATAACCCTATACCATGCTTGCTTTTGCCTCTATATAGCAAGGGACTATATAGCAGGCTTAACTTCTTCTATGTTCCACAAGTGTAGCTGCATTTGTTTTTTCTTAGCTCTGCCCTCCTCTGGCCTTTATCTATCAATAGTTTCAGTTTGTTCAATTCAATTGCTAAATAGTCTCCCAGCGTCTTGTCATCTCACAGCATATGTATCTCTTTCATGATTGGTTTACTTATAGTTTCCAGCCAAGATTTATGTATCTGAAGAGATATTCAGACAATATTTATGTAGATGATTGTTGGCCAAGAAATATCTGAATTCATTGTAAAACTTTATCTATAAACGATCTAATGATATACATTTAGTCTCTATTCGAGAGTAGGAACAAGATTCTTAAAGTTAATATTGGTTTTTTAGCTAGGCTTTTGAGCTATATATGGATTTTTGATCTTACATTTTATATTGTTGTATTTTTATTTGAAACAAAAAGACACTTTCAGCACTTCCTTTTTCAGAGGAAAGAATAAATTATTAATTATCTAATTAATTAATTAATTAATTAAGAAATTAACACCTAACAGTTACTACAACTTCTTTGTTTGTTTGGTTGGTTTGGTTTGCTTGCTTGTTTGCTTGTTTTGAGACAGGGTGTTTTTCAATGTAGTCCTGGCTTTCCTGGAACTCATTGTGTAAAACAGGCTGACTTTAAATTGAAGAGATCTTCCTGCCTCTGTTCCCAAGTGCTGGGATTAATGTTGTACACCACTTTTGCCCAGCTTCTGCTATGCTTCTAAGGAACCGTTTTTACTAGACTATCATTCTGATGGGCAGATATTTCTTATTAACATTTCAGAAATGCATTCTTTTATACTCTGCTATGCTTCTATTAAAATAGGTCTTCATATTGTTTATGCAAAAGAAATCTTTATTTTCTTTTCTCTGGATATATTTACTATTTTCATATTTTTTATTCCTTTAGCAAATGGTTTTGTTTGTTTATTTTTTGCGACAGGGTTTCTATGTATCTTGGCTGTCCTTGAAATCTTTCTGTAGACTAGGCTGGTCTGGAACTCACAAACATCCACCTGCCTTTGCCTCAGGAGTTCTGCGATTAAAGGTGTGTGCCATCACCACTCATTCAGCATACATTTTAAAAGTTATACTATTCAGATGTTTTAAATAGTCTTTATCAAAACAAAAGCAAAAACAGAGGAGTGGGGTTCTAGAGAGTTGTCTCAACAGCTGAGATCATATACTGCTCTTGCAGAGGACTTGAGGTTGATTCCCAGCACCTGTGTCAGACAGCACCCACCTACCCATAATTACAGCTTTTAGGAAATAAACACCCTCTTCTTGACTTCCATGGGCTCCTGTCTCATTGTGCAAACAATCACATAAATGGGCTCATGCGTGTGCACGTACACACACAAACACACACACACACACACACACACACACACACTTTTTTTTTAATTGGAAAGAAATTAATTGGTGCAGTGAACCAGCCTCCACAATGCAGCCATCCAATATTAATGCCAAACAGTTGGGAAATCGTTCCATTGTTTTCAATCCTTCCACTTCAAAAGAAAAACTTTACTTCATGATTCTAGCAGAGACTTGGGGCTTATTTAAGCTTTCCATATTCAGGATATCGTTAATTGACTGACCTAATAATTTTTGAGTGTATGTGCCCAGTTGAACATTCATCCCTTCCAGCTTGTGTGTGCCGAGTCATAGAGTGCTGCCTCCTCGGAGAGCTGCCGTGGCCTTTGTGAATATCAGTGACTTTAAAAAGAAAAAGCAGCTCTGGTATTACTGCTTCCACTTACAACTCACAGAGATACTTTCAAGAGGACTGCCCTTCCATAAAATGTGTTTGGATCCTGCGGGATCACTTTTGAGCAGTCTGAAGGATGGCAACCACTAGTCTCTACAAGTGTGGCAGAGCGATGTCCTATTACAGTCATCACTTTCAGGAAAACCTACTTAACCCTAAACTTATTTGAACCCTAAACTCATAGACGGGAGGCATACACTTGTAAGAAATACTGTTTGTTGAATCCCTGGAGGATGAAATACAGTAATTCCATCTACATTCACATTGGGGGAACTGTTTAGTTCTAAGGACAAAGGAGTGTATGGATGCAAAGGAGAAAGATAGCATATGAGAAACTGTCTTAAAACCCAAGCAAGACACTTTAATTTTCTACTGCAGCTGGAGACAGGAAAATCACACGTCGAGATAAACTTCCTGCTTCTGTAGATTCCCAAGAGGACCAGCAGAAGTTCCCTCCTGCTTAATCATTCTCTCATCTTTGTGATGGGGAAAGAGCTTCAGCATAGACAAGCAAATGGTTAGCTAGACCACTGGGTCTCTGCTCCGTAAGATTTCTCACTTCAGTCATTTGTTAGGATTTTTTAGAGTGTATTAGAATTTACTAGAAGTTTATTAGAATCTCTCTCCTGGTTTCAACCAGTTGCCATCTATGCCTCAATAAATTCAATGGTCACTGTGCAGAAGTGATCATGACCTTGGACCATCCCACAAGGAGAAAGTCCCTGAGAATAACTCTGAAGTTTGTATATTCCCATTTTCTGTGTCAATAGTTTGTATGCTAACATGTTTAAAAAAAAAAAAAAAAGGTATTTGTAAAGAATTCAGCTTTCTTCTGAATTTGTGCTTAAGGCAGTGTTTAGAATCTCTTTTGCAGTGACTCATCGTTTTCTTTGTCTGAGGCATCATTGGTCCATGTTTGACCTCTTCCTTTTCTCTCGCTGGATCCTCTGCTCCAAGTCATCGACAGCCATATTTTCATCAGAGAGCCTCGCCTCAGCAGTGTCATTTCAGAGCTGGCCCAGTTTCTAATTTATTTCTCCTTGACTTTGACTTTGTGAATTCTGTTGGAGAAACAACGTTAGTTCTCACTTGACTCTCTTCTCATTACTTCTGCCATGTTCCAGGAATTTCAAGAAATGGATTCTCCATTGTCCTGATTGAGCCACATGAGGGGGAGGATAGAGAGACTCAATGCTGCCAACTGCTGACAGAGACCCAGTCAGAAGAAGGATAGAAGGACCTGGAAGAAACAGTAGCTTCACAAGAAGACCAACAGACCCAACTAACCTGGGCCAGGAGTGGGGTGGTGGGGATGGAGGGGTTCGGTTCAAAGATTGAAACACCAACCAAGTCCTATGTATGGACTGGACTTAGGCTTGGTACATATATGTATCCGATGGGCAGCTTGGTCATCATGTGGTTCTTCTAGTAAGAGAAGCGGGGGCTGTTTCTGACAAGGATTTTCTTGCATGCTTTCAATTACTTCCCCCTGTCAGGGTTGCCTTCACAGGCCACCAGAGGTAGAGGATGTGCTAGTCCTGATGCGACTTGATGGTTCTGGGATGGGTAGGTATATGTGTATCGAGGAGGGGGCTCTCTTTTTCTGAGGGGACAGAGGAGGGGGGTGCAGGAAGAAAGGAGGGAGGGTAAAGAGAGGAGGGAGGTAGCTATGATGAGAATGTAAAGTGAATAAATAATAAATTAATAAGATAAATTAATTAATAAAAAAAGAGTAGAGCCTGCACATGAGCCTGGTCACCTTAAAACTCTATCTGAGGGAAGGACTTACCTGATGCACTAGTTGCTAGAACTCACATTAAATAAAATTCATAGAATCTATAAAATAGATCAGGAACAGCCAGTAGAGGCTCTGCAGGATGAGGTGGGCACAGCAGGGGTTTTTAGTGATGCTACTTCATGGAAGATATGGTCCCTCTGTGATGATGCAGGTTTGCTTCCTCAAGGTCCCAGACACAGGGCATTTGCTCAAGGTCTAAGATGCAGGGTTTTGACAACCTTCCTCAGGATCATGGTCTACTGGGAGCTTAGCAAGATCAGCATCATAAAGAGTTGGCATGAGCACTGAATCTTTCTTCTCTTCTGGCAATGCCTGGTGTTGACAAGCTTTCTATGTGTTTCAGAGGCCTAGTAATGGTCTTCAGTCAGGTATGAAGGGTTGCTCTTCAGTGATTGTTCATAGCTCCTGTACTTTGCAATGCATGGAATCTGCATACTGGGATATTTAGAGCATCTGTCTTAGATACATTAACACAATCTGTGCTTTTATTTTGGCTTATAAATCAATTCATAAATTAATTTATATTTAGGAAGCAAATGAATAACTTAAATATTATATTCAGTTATATTGTGCATATATTAAATTTTGAAGCCTATTGGGATTTTGTATGTTGTCCTAATTTTTATTATTGCCTGCCATTGCAAACAAATGAGACTTTATATGGTGTTTACTGTTGCCTCGCACCATTTTTTGGTGTAGTGTTTTCTTCTCCCAGTCCCACACCTTCCAAATGCTCATTAATAATGTCTCGTGATGATTTCTGAATCTACTTCTCATTTCCCTGTCATTAATTCATAGCCTATGGTAATTCAAATATTTTAATCTCTTACCTACCAGATTCCATGATCAATTATGTATTTTATTTCCTTGAGTCCTGGGTTTCTGAATTACTGGAAAAATTATAGAACCTCTCTCTCTCTCTCTCTCTCTCTCTCTCTCTCTCTCTCTCTCTCTCTCTCTCTCTCTCTCTCTCTCACACACACACACACACACACACTACACACACACTTTTTTTTCTAAGCCAGAAGTTCCTGAACTGATGATAGAGCTTTCTTATTCTGTCCTTTCTTAAAAACTTCCATTAAAGCATAAAAACATAGATCTGGGAGGCTTCTAATGAGGTGACCATCATAATACTCAATGAAGCACTTACCTGCTTTTAGTTTCTCATGCTGGAGTCCTTGGACCACTTTGAACTCCCGAGGAGCTGACAGTACTGCCTGCCTTATTTCCTCTGTACCTTTCTCTATTTGAGCTTGCCATGTGATTTCAACTCCTTGGGTTTTCATTCCTGATTTAGCTCCCAACATTCCCAGCTGCAAATACTTAAAAGCTCATTCCCCCCAGTCTTCCCTAAATGGAGCAGCCCTCTAGGTGCCACAGGCTATGTATGTATATAGCCATTGTAGCCATCGGTGTATCTTCTCATGATCCATATCTGCATGTGTGCAATATTATCCTTCTTATTGCCTTCCTTATGTCTTCTTAGTACATAATGGTATGGTATAAAGTCTTTTATTGATGCTACCTCCCTCAGGATTTGCATAACAAATTCTAAAATGTCTCTTCCAACTACCAATTTGCTACCTCCTACTATGCTTCAAGTGTCCACGCTTCAGCCATTCACAAAGAACATTCCTGGGCCTTCAAAATTACCTCTTGTAGTGTGCAGCTGTCCCATTTTGGAAATGTAATGTTTTATTCTGTTAAGATCATATCCCTGTTTCAAATGTGATTAAAATGACACATTTTATGCTGTGTGTATTTTACCATAATCACACACTGTTTCCCATTCTAGGAGCCAAGATAAAAATTTGACAGTAGCCCGACATGTTCCCACAAGATCAATTTAAGTAGCTGTCCATCCTACTTACACAGCACATTGTTTGGGTTTCCAGAAGAACACTCTTGTGTTCTGCCTTAGATTGTGTGTGTGTGTGTTTTCAGAAGAATACAGGCTGTCTGACTTTTGTGGTGCCTAGAAAAAGGCTGATGAGTTGAGTCCTACAGGTCTGGGTTTAGATGCACCGACGAACAGAAAAGATGCTGAGGTCTCCAAAGTACAGAAGGATTGAAAAACATGTAGGTGGAAGAGACAGAAAGGAGAGGTAGGCCTCCAGCAAACACGTTAATGGACAAGAACCGAGACAGCAAAGTTTGTCCCTATAGTCATCTTTACTTAGAATGCTCCATCCAGTTTTGCTTACAAGGGAACAAAAGATGAAAAAGCAACATTTATATCATCGGTTGTCCCATAACAATGACTATCAAATGTTAGTTCCATAGGTAACAATTTTATTTAAATGAATAGCAGAGCCAAGATTTGAATAGGCCCATAAAAATATTAAGACAAGAAAACTATTTTTTGTAAGAAATGCCTATGTCCTGTTTTGTTACTCGAAGAAGGAATCACAATTGAGAAAATGCTTTAATCTAACTGGCCTGTAGGCAAGTGTCTGGGGAGATTTTGTTTATTAATGGTTAATACAGGAGAGCCCAGACCACTGTAAATAGTACAGACCCTGGCTAAGTCAGTTGTATAAGAAAACAAGCTGGGACCACCACGAGAAGCTCTTCAGGAAGTGGCACTCCTCCACAGCTTCTGCTTGAGTTTCTGCCTCAAGTTCCTGCCCCAAACTCCCCTCAGTGATGGAGTGTGACTTGGAGAAATAAACCTTTTCCTCCACAAGTTACTCTTGGTCCCAATCTTTTACCACAACTATAACCTAGGGCAACTTGCTTTACAAAGATGGCAGTGTGAATAAAGAAATTTTAGGAATTCTTGTCGAATTCTTCCAGGATAAACGGGTTTAAAGTTTCACAGGGTGATATATAGATTGTGTCATTAAGTCTAATGTAAGCAATGACATAGACCTGGTTTGGCCTTGGGGGGACGAGATGACTGTTAAGCATGTGTCAAAGACCAAAGCATTTTTCTTTTTCCTATGGGAAGGAATTCAAGTTAAAATCAGGGTGAGAGGCTATGAAGAGGAGCATCATGGGTCTCATATTTATACAGAAAAAAGCAGACTATGAATACATCCATGAACACATATTCTCAGAAGTTTCTGTTTTGTACTGTAGATGGTAACACCAATATTCCTGTGCGATTATTGACAAGGTGACTAGTTCCTCTTTGTGTTGATTAACTTTCTTCGATAGTCAGACATTATAGCAAAACATGCTATAAATATTTGGTGGATTTATTGAAATAAAATATAATTCATATGACCACTTGCATATGAATTTCTTTATTTGTCAGAAAAAAACTGGTCCAACCCCATTAATAAAATAGAAAGTAACTTCACTTTTTAGCCATGGTAAATCCTTAAAGATATAATTTTTCCATAATCATCTACAATCAAGTCATCTTTTCAGTAAAGGATAAAGAAAATGGAACTTAGCTCTTTAAGCAACTATCAACAACACTAAGTGAGTATGGTTATTGGTAATGTCAAAAGGAGATGACTCTTTTTAAAAAGTTGAAACCACAAAAAGGGGAAAAATTAGGCCATTGAGAAATGGGTGTGTCATTTAGCATGGATCCCATATAGGGGTCTAGGTGTCACACTCACAATGGACGCATGCTCTTCCTATGGGCTCTTCTCTATGTGAAGATGGGAGCTCACTGCTTGTTCTCAAAAGCAGGCTTTTCCTCTCTCTTTCATTTGTTACAATTTCTCAAGCTCTATCAAGTACCAAGTCCTTTTAGAAGATAAATATTAGATGTGATTGGGCTGCCAGAACACAAAATAAAATATTTGACCAGCAACGTTATGGCTAGTATGATAGTTAAGTCTATGCATCCACTTGACTGGGATGGTGCCTTGATCTTGATTACATGTCATTTTAGGAGGTATCTGAGAGTGGTTCATGGTGAGAGTGACATTTGGCTTCAATAGGACATCATCCTCTCCAATGTGGGTGGCTTCGTCTAGGTCTCCAGGCTACCAACTGCCATGCTTGAACTTCTTAACCCTTTAACCACATGAGCCATCATCACCTTAATGCAAACTTCCAGGGATCCTAGACCACAACAGTGGGAAAGACGAAACATTTATAAAGTTATGGAAACTAGCATCACAACACTTTTCTAAAACCATAGGAAAAGACTGTTATAACAATAAAAACTGTTAAACTATAAATAACACATTATCAGCCATTGCCTTAATTCTTCAAGCTAAAAGATCTATAGGCAAAAGACACAGACTAGAAACAGTTTTAAGAAGACTGGATGGACTGTGTTCTATTCAGTTTTCTTCTTCACATATCTACATTTGTGGATGTATATGTTGAAATATGTATAGTCATACATGCCATCATATTTTAATGAAAAATAACACATAGTTTTTTTAGAGTGGATTAAAGTTATATGTTAATCTGAGAAGAGCAAACATATAAGCTCTTTATCCATGGGGTTATATGAGGTAATCATGATTCATGGTCAAACATAGTTGATTGCATGAACATAACATTTTTTTCAGAGAGTAACATGACACACAACTGTTTGTTTGTTTTTATTCATCCTAGAGCAAAGGGCTGATGAGCACCATAAAACCTTCTAGATATGCATTTGGCTGGATTCTAATTAATGTAACAAAAGAGGAGATGAATTTTGGAAATTGTGATGAGTCCATGATCTTTTCTCCTTTAAGAAAATAATCACTTTGCCCTTGAACTTCAGAAGACCTCACAATGAACATAGTCTCCTGTTAGTTCCCTTAGCAGCAAAGACACCGAAGGCGATCACTGTGGAGTGGTTCACATTAGATATAATGGACAATAGACATTTCCCTACAAATAAGGTGTGCACACCTCAGACATGTTTCTTTTACTGGATTTGTTTGTTTGTTTGTTTATATATTACAAGATATTGTGATTCTCTTGTTGAGAAGTCCTATATCAGGCATTTAAGCCCCTAAACTACCAGAAAAAGTAAAGATAAATTCAGAGTACTCCTTAAATGCCAGTTCTGTGTAAAGTGATGGAAGTGGGCCCAGGGCTGCTTTGGTTAAAACAAGGAAGTTACAAACATAAAATAGAATTAAAATGCCTACTTTAATGTATGTTTATTTATGAAAATAAATTAGCCAAATGTCATCACTTATTTCTATAAAACAATAAAATTAGCAACCAAAACAGAAACAAACAGACAATTCACCACAGTGTCCTCCCTGTCCACAATCTCATGTGATTCTTAAAACTGATTCAAAAATATATTGGATCATGAACAGATAAACAAATGCCAAATCTCGGTGGCTCCCTCTCCTTGCCCCAATTAGTCACACTCTTCTATCATTGGCACTTCTGTTACAGGCTGTTGATCAGGTCTGCACACCGCAGAAAAAGGGTTTGGCTAAGCAATGCCCTCGTTGAAGCGAGGCAAATTGTGTGCATGACCTGAAGATGACACATGGATTACCACTCCCTTCGCCATCCACACACACAAAAAGGAATGTAGTGTACTGGTCCAAGGGTAAGGATGGAAGAGGAGAGAACAGGGATGTGAAGTACAGCTGATTTGGGGGAAAGGATATTGACTGTGTGATGGATTCTAATGCTCTGAGCTCATTGGCATCAACCGTAATTCTCTTCCTGAGAATTGGATGGACCTTAAATATGTTTACCTGAAACAGGTGCCACACTACTACTATGTACCAGAAATGAAACTTCTCCCAATTTTTTAGATAAAAAAAAAATGGAACACAAACACACTTTGTTGAAGTTTAGTTGCATGTTAGAAATACCTTGTAGAGGTAAGAACTTGTTAATATGATGTATGAGGTCTTCTTGCTTCTCTGGCCTATTTTCCTTGGTGCATCTTCGATAAGTATTATCTTCATTACTCATTTTATTTAACTAATATTTATACAGACTGACAAGTTCATCCATTCAAAGTAAATATGAAGCTTAGATGCTTGTTAAACTTTTAACTTAGTGGAAGCTCCTAGTAATAGAAATTCATGTGCAGTTATGAATTTGGTCAGTGCCTTGTGAATATATGCTCTACTCTAAGCATTATGTTAAAAGCCAAGGGTACAAAGATGCATAAGCCCAGTACTGATCTCAGGAACTTTGTTGTCTAAGGCTAGGAGCCAAAGGTCAAGTAAGTATTAAGGCTGACACTGGAGCCGGGAAGAGGAGGCTCAAGAAAGTTGCAGGAAGGTATTGTATGGATTGTCTGGTTGGGAAAGTCTCTAGGAAGCTAGATGGTGGGGCCTGTGTTTAAGGGGAGGAGCCAGCCCAAAGTCAGCTTTAGTATATCTTTGCTGTTTGGTAACTCTGGGCAACCACACAAGATACTCTGAGGGTTTAAGAAACTGGTAAATCTGTACCTTGTGAAAGACTATAAATTATTTCAAGCTGTATCAATTTGTTATCTCTGACTTCTGAGACATGTCTTGTCCCTAATGATCAACAGCTTGTCTATCACTTCACTTTAATCTCACTGTATTATTGCCAACTCTAACTAAGAACTTTACCAAGTCACTAGAAAATACACTTATTCCTCATCAATAGTAACTTTGCAAAAAAGAGAAAAGATTCTTATTTATACTTGAGAGGAGTGGTTATCGCTCCTATGCTAGTCAGAATGGATTGAGATAAGATGCAAGAACAACAGAGACCACAATTTCAATGCTGCAAGATTTTTCATACATTCATTACACACCCATTTTGGATCTGTGATGTGCTCCAAACTCTTTCCTCTGGCACCAGCACAGTACACTAGTCTCCCTCTAGGACACTGTCAGCCACCAAAGACTAGAGAAAACCAGGACCTGACAATTCTGAAAACAGCTGTTTAGAACTAACCTGAATACTGAAGCCTATTTCATTAGAAAAAGCAATTAACGAGGAAGATGAGTAGGAACAGTTTTTCATGATCAACAATGTTACAGAAAATGAATTTTCATCTACCTTAGTGTCCTCAGAGGTAGGTCATTTGTGGGCATCTATTCCCTCACTGTCTGAAAGAAAGTCAGTTATAGCCCTGAAAATGTGATTCCTTTATTTGGGTAAACCACTAGATATGGTCATTTAGGGAAGAATATAAAAGCGAAAAAGTCACTTTGGTTTTAGGAAGAAACCATGAGAGTCTCCAAAATTTAACTGAATATTATAAAGATGGATATAAAATGTACCATTTAGTAATAGAAACATATTTAAACTTTGTTAATGTTGGGGGAATGGTCCAAAAGAATATTCTTTATGTGGCATTTTATAAAAACTCAGGAGCTTAGATTATAGGTCATCAAACTAAACTTATGAAGCAAAGTCCAGGCCATTCTTGTTGATGATTTTTTTTTGTTGGCTGTTGGGATACAGCCAGGACCACTTGCTTATAGGCTACCCACAGCTACTTTCATATCAGTGTCATAGTGAATCGTTGCAGTAGCCTTGTCTGCAAAGTGTTTATTATCTGAACTTTAGGAGAGATGTTTCTTAACCCATTATGTAGGTTAAACCATATTATGATTATTTGTGTCAACTAATCTATTCATTCATTACAGAAATATGTTTGTAGTTGTCATTATGTGTCTAATTCTGTTCATCCTGCTGACTTATGAAATGAGTGAAATGGAGTCTTTCCCTAATGCAAATTATAGCCTAGTGGAGAAAACAGACATTAAACAAATTATCCCTTAAATAAATCTAAAATTTCATACTAAGTAATGTGAGGCAAAGAGTAAGGGCTGACAACTACATAGAATGAGGAAAACTAATTTAGATTGAGAGAAAAACTTGCATCTCTTTGCAGTGTATGTTTCTATGGCTGAGGTTTAAAAATCCAAGCAAATTAAATGACAAGACCAGAATATGCAAAGTTCCTGAGGGAAATAAAGAATGGATACTATTTACACAGGAATGAAACACATTCAGGGGTCCTATTAGGTCATGTTATGCTATGCAGTATGAGGACAACTCAGATAAAGAAAACTAAATGATTATAGCACATGATTAGGAGATAATATAAACGAGACTTGTTAATAGAGAAGAAAGAGATGAGAGAAAGGGCATCTGCATTTCCAATTTGCCCACGTAATGGAAGATCCATGGCATAAGAACATAAACAGAACTAGGTTTAGAAAAACAGTTTGAGCAGAGACCCACATACATTTTAGAACACTGCAAATATCCTATGAAGATGTTTTAGGTTTTAGATGTCAGAGGGGGGGAAAAGATATTTTGTGTAACTGGAACAGGTAATACTATGTTCAAAGAAAATGTACACTATGAAGCAGAGTATCTTGGGATTGAGATGGTGGTTCTTTAGACACTCATCAGGTGAATTGAAGGAGATGAGAATGTGTCTACAGGAAGCTATAATGCTGTTTACCCAGAAAGAGAGTATTTAAAGGAGGAAGTTGCTTCTAGTTGTGTCATTAGAGCGTTGACCAACAGAGCCGTGGGAAGGACAGGAGTCAGTCTCTCCAGATCTGAGGTTGTGATGGCAAGTGGCAACAGTGGTCACCAGTAGGTTTGAATGGCAACATTTGAAGTCAGTCTCTGCAGAAGTAACAGACTCTATTGAAGGGTAACAGTTTCTGCAGAGTTTACCGACCCATTCTTGTTTATGTCTGTCTCTGAGAATACCTGGTGAATAATTTGTTTCTAGAGATTCATGGGAAGAGACTTAGATTTGCAATAATTTAAACTTGCAATTGGCATTGCCATTTAATTCTGCTCTTCCAGGACATTTTATGTTATAATAATATCTTCACTTACTAATACTGAACGAATAAAATTGTCTTGCAGGGGTACTGAGAAGCTGCAGTAGGGAAAAGTCAATGCCAGGAAAGCTTGAAAACCTGAGTTTAATTCCTAAAACAACATAAATGGAGGGAGAGCTGACTCCTGGAAGTCCTCCTCTGGTCTCCACACATTCAGGGGCACATGTGTACCAACACTTACACATGTACGTCATACACATACATACACACACTTGTACACACACACTTACAACAATAATATACAAAATAAATAATGTAAATAAAAGTTCTTACATTAACAAGAGGCAGTCAGAGCAGGCCCAAGAATTTGAGATCATCCTTAAATGAAATTAACTCACATAAAATGCCAAATAAATTCATAGAAGACTCAAAATCAGTGATGACTAGGGTAATGTTGTCCCTGAAGAAATCTTTGGTATCTCCAAAATAATGGTGGACTTTTCATTGAAGCTATCTTGGATGTTTGCAAAATTTTATCTAATTGTAAGTTCAAGGGTAACTTAAGCTAACATTTGGAAGTGATAGAAATTGGTTTGATTGTTTATACAGAGATGTATGTAGGCACAATAACTGGAAAGGCAGAAGCAAACGATTGCCTTTTGTGACAGTACTAGTGAATTAAAATTCTTTGTGGAAGTGAATGTGGGTTGTGAAAAACCCAGGAACATTCTACAACAGAACGGCCAAAATGAAGGTGAACCTACCAGTTAGGTCTCTGTCTGTTTGCTTGTTTTAAAAACTTGAACTGACGATTCCTATTTATTTTAGTTAGAGTTGCTTCAAGAATTAACTTGCCTTAAAATATGATAGCAGTGCTTTTTTAAGTGCTTTATTTTATTTCCCCCAGGTGATGTAAGTCCCTACTTGAGTAACCTTGATGTTGAAATCCCACTTCTGTTCAAAAACTCCTTGCCACAATTGAGGTGATTTGTAGTATAACGATCCAGAGATAAGAAGGAATGTGACAGCTGGAGTGATGGCTCAGGGCTTAAGAGCTCTTGCTGCTCTTGCAAAGGACCTGAGTTTAGTTCATAGAATCCATTGAGGTTGTCACACAACCACCTGAAACTTCAGTAACAGGTGATTTGATGCCCTCTTCTGGCCTTGGGGGGCACCTACAAGCATATGGTACACATAAACATACTCAGGATGCATACACATGCATCTAAATACACAATAATTTTTTTTCTAAAAGGGAATGTGAGTTTTAGGGAGTCCATGGTCATATTCTTTAACACTGCCTCAGAATCTGATTTCGCTTCATTTCCTGGTAACATGGGGGGTGAATATTTCTTAGTACTTCCCTTCTCTCTCTTTCTCTCATGCTCTTGGACACTTGGCCATATCTCTTCACTCTAGCATCGCGGTAGATCATAGCTTCTCGTTATTATTAGGGTAAAAAGCAAAGTCATTCACATGACCAGTAACACTTTCTCTGGGCAAGTGGTACTCACTCTTGCCTCCCTCTAGCCTCTTTTATGACACACTCTTCCCAATTTTCTCTACTTGAATCTGCCTTTGCACAGCCTTTTTTTCTTCTTCCCTATTTCCTGGATGCCCTTATATTTTTTTTAATCTATGAATCCTGTAACTATGTGACCTAATCTGGTACATATCATGTTGCAAATGGAGCTGAGGGTTTGGGAATGAAGACATTCTCCTGGATTATCTAGTTGGTCCCAGTATTATCAAGAAGTTGAGTAGGAGATGGAGGCTGGAAGTTGAACGTGGGAGTCAGAGGATGGGCAGCTGGAAGCTTTGTCTGGAGAGGAGATGAGATATAAAGGCAGATAATGCAGATACTGGCTTTGATGATGAAGGGAGGAGCTAGGATGCTACACAGCCCAAAGGGCAAGACAATATATAGTGTCCTAAAGACTCAGGAAGATACCAGCTCTGCTGATATCTTCATTTTAGCTCAGTGGGACTAACTTTAAACTTTCAGTCACCCAAACTGTAAGATATCAGTGGCATTTTAAGATGCTAAAGCTGACAATGTGCCGTGGTGACAACGTACACAAATTCACTCCCCCAGTCTCATCTATGTAGCTCTCTGTTCCTGTAGCATCCCTTAAGGACAGTCTTGCGAGATATTCCTCATTAGGTCAGATTCTGGATCCTGTTACACTCAAACCCCTTGGACTGATCTTGAAAGTCTGAGGAATAACTGTCTGTTAACTTTTCCCCCATTGCTTGTTAAATTGTACTGGGGACAAACTATGGCCAACACAAGGAAGAAATGAATAAATGAATGGATGAATATTTTAGTGCTAATCCTGGGATCATCTTTGGTAATGAGATAAATAAAATCTAAAAAAAGGAAATGGAGGGATGTGGTATGAATATATATGTATATATATATATATGTAGTTTTATTCAGTTTTAAATGTTTTTTAAAAGCTGTGTGTGTGTGTGTGTGTGTGTGTGTGTGTGTGTTTTGAGTAAAAGTACAATGGTACAATGTTGGGTGTGATTGTTCAAGTACTATCTAACTTTTAAACATGTGTATGGATACCCACAGAGGCCAGAAGATGGAGTTGGACATCCTGAACCCAGTGTTGGGAACTGAGCTTGGGTTTTCTGCATGAACATTATATGTGCTTTAACCACTGAGCATCCCTCGAAGATTTAGTCTCATCTTTTCGCTTGTTTATTTTAACACTTTTCCCTGAAATATGGTCCCAAGATATGATGGAAACTATAGCAAGACAGACATTCCCCTCTCATTCTGACGAAAGGTAGGGAGACATGAAAAGAGTGGGCATAGTGCAGTGTGATCTTTCCACACATGCCTCGAACTGTATTTGTGTATGACATTCAGCTTAGCAACTATGATGCTTTAAAGCCATTATCCAAACTCAATGGTTACCTTGCTCTTCAAAACATAACCAGCTCAATAACACTGAGGAAGGCATAAGGAAACGAAAACATCACTGAATAAGGCATCTTACTGGCAGCCGCAAATCACCGCTAGAGAATTTCAACAGGAAACACATTTTTTAAAAAATTCAGGGAGAGTGAAGAAGCATGCGCAGGAAGCAGAAGCTGTGGGCAGCAGCAGCCAAGGCCAGGCACGGAAAGACATTGTGCCTGTCTCCATGAACACAGATGTCACAGCGCATTGCCCCCACATAAATCGCCTGCACTGTCTGCTGTCCCCTGGACACCATTGCTGGCAGTGCAGCTTCCTCTCCCTTAGGAGACTAGCTGGTACTTCCACTGCCATCTGCTGCCTCTGCCATCTATGGCCCTCTGCTTCCCTTGTGAGCATTACGGGCTCTCTGTTTAAGTCCAATGGTGCTATTGGCTGGACCCAGGACATGGGTCCTAACCCAAACAAAACTGGGAAAATGAATTGTCTCTGCAACATCTGTAGAGGAAAAGGGATGCTGTCCCCCTAAAATGTTTAATCTGGGCAGAGAGAACATGAAAGGGTCAATTATGAAAATTTCAAAAATAATTTGAAGCCAATGCTCATTCAAGCAGCCTCTATTTTGAGTCAGTGTAAAGAGGGAGAATTTATCAGTTTAGAGTATGAGAGCTTGTGTTGTCAATTTAATTAATTAAATAATAATTAAATCTTTCTTGTGACCTTCAAGGTACTTAATGAAACCTTTATTTGCAAACAGAATGCCACACTGGACCCTGGTTCTCACAGATTACCATGTATTATTTGTTAACAGAAGCTATGTTCAATTTTTGGTTAAAAAGATAATGCAGTGAGAACCTCCATGGTTTGAGGCTTGGGCTTTTTGTTTTTGGTTTTTGTTTTTTGTTTTTTCACAGAGGGAGGGTTTGTGTTGCCTGAGTCATACTGGCCTGCCAGGAGTCAGTTTCTGTTAGTATATGCAAACAAGATCTCTAGTGATTTTTCAATTCCACCTGGGATTTTTTTTTTCTGAAGCAGCATATAAAAGAGATCTATAGAGTTTCCTAATCAATGCAGGTTTGTTATTGCTTACCCAAGTGTTTAATAAGCCCATCCCAGTACTGAGCGTAGCTAGAAATACTTCATTGACTGTAACAGAGCTATTCTTTTCTTTCTGGCCAAAGTAGCCATATAAACTATAATTAAGTACTAATTATGGCTCAACTGGTCAGATGGGAGGAGACAAGGAGCATGATGCAATCTGCAGAACACGCCATGAAAGAAGGATTCGGGTGTTGGATAATATAGAAAAATCCAAGTAAATCATGGGGATGCAACAAATCAAAGTGACAGTTTTTTCCCTCTTCTTCCACTGTCCCCTGATTTCTGTGCTGTAAATTGGTGTCCTTACAAATTATTATTCTTGTTTGTTGATGAATCACTTACTTTTCTACTACTGTGCTAAAACACCATGACTGTGGCAACTTACAGAAGAAAGAGTTTATTTGGACTTTTGGTTATTCAAAGGGATAAGGGCCCATAATGGCAGAGCACAGACATGGTGGCTGGGCTAGAAACAGAGCTCACATCTTGATTCACAAATGGAAGCAGAGAGGCTAAGCTGAGAACTGCATGCATCTCTAAACACTCCTCGCTCTTTCCTGTGGCATACTTCCTCCAGCAAGGTCACACGTCCTAAGCTTTCTCCAAACAGCACTGCTAACTCAGGGCTAATCATCTCTTAAATAAAATTAACATTCTCCCCATACTTAGTAAATTTGTGGTGCTCTAACCTATGGAAGATACTGAGTAGTATAAAGTGCCATTTAAAAATTCCTATTATTTCAGAAAATGCAATGTTTTAAAGCAAGTTCAGTAGAAATTAAGTTTTGAGGATTGTGGGTATGCTTTAAAGGGTAAAGCAATTGCTTTGTAAGCATTAGGACCTAATGGGATGTGCAGAATTCATGTAAAGTAGTCAAGAATGGTGACTATATACTTATAATCCAATGCTGAGGAGTTGGAGTGAGGCAGATCCCTGGGGCTCGGTCAACAGCCTAGCTAGTTTCTTTGTTGAGCCTCGGGTCCCATTGTTTCAGGTAATGTTTGAGAAATGACACCCAAGGCTGTCTTTGATCTCCCAGTGTGAGCATGTGCTCTCTCTTTCACACACACACCACAGTACAACACACCACACACACACACGCAATCATGCAAGTAAGTTTGTAATTCAGTCTCTGAATTACAGGCATCACTAAACTGCAACATTCATTTGTATTAGAAGTTTGAAGAGGATTTCAGAAAATAAAGATCTCCCATGCTTGTGGATTAGGAGAATCAGTGTAATAAAAATGACCATATTAACAAAAGCAATCTACAGATTCAATGCAATCCCTATCAAAATACCTACACAATTCTTCACCAACCTTGAAAGATCAATTCTCAACTTCATATGGAAAAACAGAAATCCTAGCATAGCTAAAACAATCGTGTACAATAAAACATCTCTTAGAGGAATCTCCAACCCGGATCTCAAGCTGTATTAGAGAGCAACACTAATAAAAACAGCATGGTACTGGCATAGAAATAGGCTGGTTGAGCAGTGGAATCGAATCAAAAACCCAGAAATAAACCCACACACCTATGGATACACACTTGATTTTTGATAAAGAAGCCAAATCTCTAAAATGAAAAAAAGATAGCATCTTCAACAAATGGTCCTGGTTGAACTGGATGGCTACATGTAGAAAAATGCAAATAGATCCATATATATCACACTACACAAAACTAAAGTCCAAATGGATTAATGACCTCAATACAAAGCCAGACACACCAAATATTTAAATAAAAAAAAAAAAATAATAAAAAAAAAAAATGGGGAAGAGCTTTGAGCTCACAGGCCCAGGAGACAACTTCCTAAACAGAACTCCAACAGCTCAGGCTCTAAGATCAACAATTAATAAATGGGACCTTATGAAACTGAAAAGCTTCTGTAAGGCAAATGACAATGACACTGTCAACAGAATAAAATGACAACCTACAGACTGGGAAAAGATCTTCCCCAACCCTACACCTGACAAAGGGCTAATATCCAAAATATATAACGAACACAAGAAATTAAACTCCACCAAACCAAATAACCCAATTAAAAATAGGGTACAGAACTAAACAGGGAATTCTCAACAGATGAATATCGAATGACTGAGAAGCACTTAAAAAAATGCTCAACATGTTTAGTAATGAGGGAAATGCAACTCAAAACCACTTTGTGATTCCATCATACACCTGTCCAAATGGCTAAAATCAAAAGCTCTAGTGACAGCACATTCTGGTGAGGATGTGGAGAAAGGGGAACACTCCTTCATTGCTGGTGGGAGTACAAACATGTACAAAAACTTTGGAAATCAATCTGGCATGTTCTTAGGAAATTGGAAATAATTCTACCTCAAGACCCAGCCATACCACTCCTGTGAATATACCCGAAAGATGCTTCACCATACAACAAGGACATTTGTTCAACTATGTCCATAGCAGCTTTATTTGTAATAATCAGTCTGGAAAGAACGTAGATGTCCCTCAACTGAATAATTGATAAAGAAACTGTGGTACATTTATACAATGGAATACTCCTCAGCTTGTCTTGAAATTTGCAGGCAAATGGACGGAACTAGAAAAGATCATCCTGAGTGAGGTAAGCCACACCCAGAAAGATACCCACAGTATATACTCACTCATAAGTGGATATTAGGCACATAATACAGGATAACTACACTACAACACAGAGACTGATGCACCAGCCAAGGACCATATATGATGTAGACTTAGACCCTCTGCTCAGATGTAGTAGATCAGCAGTGCAGTCTTCTTGTAGGTCCCACCTATGGGGAGTAGGGACTACTTCTGACATGGACTCGGGCCCCTCAACTTTGATCACTTCCACCTGGCAGGGAGGTCTTGCCAGACCACAGAGGAAGAGGATGTGGGTAGTACATATAAGACTTGATAGGTAGAGGACAGATGTTAGGAGAGGAGGGCTCCCATCTCTGAGGACTAGGGGAGGAAGGAGGATCGGGAGGGAATGAGGGAGGGAAATACAATCAAGATGTGAAGAATTCAAACAGCAGAACAAGCAGGTAACTTATATTGCTAATCCTACTACATGGGAATAGCTCTGAGACTGGCTGAGACATGAATGTGTATGGATAGACAATGCTTCTTGTTGGCTACAGAATCCCTGTGAATTATTATTAGGTGCCATTCTTCATAAGGCATGAATGAAGATTTACAGATGTCTTTTTTTTCTGTGCATACAAAGAACAGAGAAACAGCCTCATGCACACCTCATACATTTATAATTTTAGGACTGTATAATGCTTGTGAGAAATTATATGTTTTCAGAACAAAAGACCCAGATGCTGATTCTGGATCAGACCTGACAGGATTCATTCCTCTCAGCATGCTAGACACTGACATCCTGCATCCTTCATGCTCCAGTACCAAACGCTTCAGTTGATGTGCCTCATCAGAACAGGGCAGCTCCCAGGACAGCTTCAAAGAAAACATCCTGTTCCAATTGGTCCAGCATTTAAAAAATGTATTTATTTATTATTAGGTATACAATGTTCTGTCTGCATGTACACCTGCACTCCAAAAGAGGGCATCAGATTACATTATAGATGGTTGTGAGCCACCATGTGGTTGCTGGGAATTGAACTCAGGACCTTTGGAAGGGCAGGCTGTGCTCTTAACCACTGAGCCATTTTTATAGCCCATGGTCCAGCATTTCAGACTGTTCTAAACGGGACTCTAATTAAGCGTGAAATTTCTCAACATTTAGAAACTGGACCACAAATGCTATTCCTAGCTTATTTAACCATTTCTCTCAATTTTGTTTGGGCCCTTACAAAGGTATTATTCATCCCAAATCAGCAGGAAGAAACCTTATGAGAACAATGCCATATTTCCCTTAAGGGGGGGTTGGGCTGTTTTTGGGTTGCTTTCTTGAATGATAGATGTTCACTTTAATTGGAAGTTGGTTATAAGTTATTATTGGTATTTAGAGAGAAAACAAGGTTGGATTCAGGGATGTCTCTCCTTTCCTTTATTTTTCATTCTTAGATATGGAGATAGGGGTTGAAAACAAAGGGGGAATATAGAAATATAAAGAGTCAATAGGACAAAACTAGATTAATGAATCTACTCTGCAATTTAATGCTTTAATTGTTACTCACAAGGTTATTTTTAATTCACTGGTATAGAATTTGGTACGTAGATGCAAAATAAGTTTAATTTTAGATACATTACTATAGAACTCAAGTTTAGGATTATTCTTTACACACATTTTATATATATATATATATATATATATATATATATATATATATATATATATATATATATATATATATATATATTTCTACTTTAATATGTGCTGTTGTACCCATACAACTCAATTATAATGCAAGATTTACTCCTGATACTTTGAAAGTGCTATTGCAGCCTGTTTATGATAAGTAAGTTATACAAGTTAATTGTTAGTTGATCAAATAATGATCAATTACTACCCTATCTTGATCACAAACATATACAGAAAGATATGTAACAGAAAGATAGGATTTTTATAGAAAGATAAGTTAAAATAGTTATATAAGGTCTTCAAAAATGTCCTTGTTTCTACCACAAACAGAATTTTGCCTAAAAATGGACAAGCTTAGATGCAGGCAGAGTCAATGGCCAAACTCTGCCAAGACAGGGTAAGCAAGTCCTCAATAGTTCCTGTCTCACAAATATGTCTGTCAGATATATTAGGCCAGAAGGCTAAAGATAATGCTCCAACATTATAGAGAGTTTTGGGTGATTGTTCAGGCAGCAAACCATCTCTGTCATCTTCTCATTTGGGGGGCTGCTAACCTGCAGTCCATGTATACCCAGGTAATTAATTGTATTCCTTCTCAAGTCTCTGAGTGGGTTGAAGACCAGATAGTTTACTTTTGCAATTAAGCTTAGTTGTTTAGGGGTTAAGATATTTTTAGGTCTACATAGAAGTTTTAAGTTGATAATGATGAGATAGGATAGATATTGACTTACATTGAGAATTTTAGATGCACCAAGATAGGAAAGATGTTTTCTTTAAGGCTGACAAATACAAATAGCCTAACCACTATGAATGTACCATATATATAATTCCTGATTGTTTCATGGTTCTTTTTGCTGTAAGTAGTTTATTGTATATATGTGTAATAATATAAATGCATATGTAAAATATTTAATAATTAAAAACAAGAGAATATGATTTTAGAAGCAAAGAAGAGGTCCTGATGCTGGCAACCTCGACCTCATGCTCACGAGTATACACAGTCACACACAAGGGAGCCACCTGCACATCAGTGCACCCAGCTTTCCAGTCCCTGTGATCTCACCCTGCTGCCTGTCAGAAAGAGTGTCCCAGCCACGGCTGTGCACATACTTTACAGGAGCTTAGCATAGAGAGGACATATTTAACAGTTTATAACTGTCTCCGTGACAGCAAGTTCTAATTTAAAACTCCTGTGTAATACTTGTTAGGATGTTTTTATATCAAAAGGCCAGCCAAGGTCTTCCATGAAAAATTTCTAGACAGTGAGAGAAAGTAATCCTTTTTAGTGATGTTTGGTTTCTCCTCTGCGGTAGGCAATCTTGGTTTCATATTTTATATTCATGGTTTGTTAGTGAAAGGTACTCCCTCAAAGACCTCACAGCGAAAGAAAAGGAAATCACCGCACCCTGGAAGTGGAAGGCAAACAGAGCAACTAAAAAGCCCTGCTGAGATTCTAACATGCGTTAAAACATTGTCTCTTGTTCTCTCGAGGGACTTCTAATGACGGCGCTGTTTGATATGACCGAGGAGGAAGTTGGCACTGAGTTACTTTTCAAATGTGCTGCTTGTGTAAAACAAATAGCATAACCTGCATTCGCCTAGTTCCGGTCCCCAGAGGATGGGACCACCTTCCCATTGCACCTTCACCTGGAAGGAATTCAAGACTTATTACAATTCCCTTGGCGTGTTGTCAGAGGTGGTGGTGAGCTGCCTGTCACACTTAGTCAGTGCTAACTTGTGTAGCTATCTTTTGCTTGGGCTGGCTTGCACATTGTAAGAAATAAGAAAGATACACATGGTATGCACTCACTTATAACTGGATACTAGCCTAACATAGATGTCCTCTGAGAGTCTTTGCTCAGCTGGGGATTGGGGCAGAAGCTGGGTCTTGCTATTGGGACTCCAGGTGAGAGAGGTAAGGGAGAATGGGAAGAGAGAAGGACCCTGTGGTCCTGGAACTCTACAAGGAGACCATCCAGGCTGGCAAATCTGGACCCAAGGGGGCGGGGCCTGCACAAACTGCTGAACCAACCAAGGACAGTGCATGCAGTAAACCTAGACCCCCTATCCAGATCTAGCCAATGGACAGTACATTCTCCACAGTTTTGTAGAGAGTGGGGACTGACTCTGACATGAATGCTGGTGCCCTCTATTTGACCACTTGCCCTTTGTGAGGAGCCGTGGTGGCACTTGGAGGAAGGGCAAGCAGGCTATCTGGATGAGACCTGATAGTCTGTGATCATATAGTGGGGAAGGAGGTCCCCTTCTGTCAAAAGTCTAGGGGAGGGAAACTGGGTGAAAGAGCGTGGGAGGGGGAACAGAAAGATAGGAGTGAGGAGATGACAACCGGGATGTAATCTGAATAAATTATTTTTTTAAAAATTTCCTTAATAACTATTAAAATACAGGTCTTAAAAAAAGAGAAAGAAGAGATGTAGTAGTCTCCTTCCATCCTTGCTTCATTCTTTGTCATCTCACAAAATATGTAGACATATATAATGTATGCTGAAACACAAGTAACGTAGATCTGCGAACATATGTAAATACGTGTGACCATCCATGGGCCTGTTTGGACTGAATCACACAGAAAGCATCTTGGATACTTTTTGATTGTTCTAGGCTATTGCAATTCTGACAGACACCTGTGAAAATACTGTGCGTACACGGCCTAAAGGATGGGCAAGTGTTTCCCAGGACTTTTCCTATCTATTCAGCCTCATCAAGTTACTCAGGAGTTGTTAAATATTAATCGTTCCTGAGGCAAACTACTTGGGCCACTATCACAGATCTCTTAGCAGTCTTCCATATAGACTACTTTTAGGCCATAAGAAACAAGTAACAGCACCCTGCTCCCTTTACTGTTTATGTGACAGGCTATATTTAACAATCAGGCATGTTTCTTGAATGGATTTTTATCTTAGTGTGTTGTATGCATATTTTATAAGGTATGTCAGGTAGTCTTTGGATAAAATGATGTATATGTGGGGGAAGGATGCCTTGAGAAAAGTAGTAAATAAATAAAAAATACCTGATTTGTATGCAGCACTTTAATTTTTTTAGACAATACATTTAACATCTCCTTAGTTCAGTGGCTGGTGTGCATTGATATGGTTATCACTTCCTTTCTTTTTCAATATAATGAAAAATGGGAATAATCTCTAATACTAATGAGCTAGCGTTTAAAAGCATTATTGATTTCTTTTAGCCAAGACATTACATTTCTTTATAATTCATGCTTTACTAAGATTTATTAACAAATATAGTTAGAAAATGGATTTTTTTAGATACATATAAGGGAGTAGGCAGAACCCCTGGAGCACACAGCCTTTTGAAGTTTGTGTGAGAAAGAACCACGAGGGATGATTTTGACCTGGGTAATGTTCATCTAAGAACCTAAAGAATATTTTGGCTGTTTTCATCACGGTCTATTCTGTGAAAGGTCTTTTGTAGCCGTTGCTATAATGTCCGTGGCTCCAGCTGATCCGTTGCCATTCATTAAACTCTGGTTTCTGGTGTTGGGTAATGACTACTCTTTTTCACTTATGTGCTTTCAAACTTTCTCTAAGGCCTGTCTTCCCTGACCATTTAATCCCTGGGTATAATTCCTTCATACGTAGTGGAAAGAGTTAGTGGCGTGTTTGTTCAAATGATAAGCACGAGTGATGGAAATGCCAGTCTGGGACACCTGAGTGACATTAGTACATTCTTTTGACTGGGAAAAATAGACAGGACTATATTGTGACTAAAACTTCCCACTAGGACTGGGTCTGTACTTCATGAAGACTAAAAGACCAAAAGTCTTTTCAGAGCATCCAATGCCTGGAGCCACCATATCTATTTATGTCCAGATATGACTGTCCCACTGTCGGCACTTGGAGACTGCCATGGTTCACTAGCAGCGCTCTGTACTGATACCCCTCACTCCACCATCCCTGCTGGGCTGTGAGTCTTGCCAGGATAGAAGTACTATTTCAATGATTCAGTGTCTTGCCCAGGATACAGACAAAATATTATTAAAGAACTAGAGTTAGGATGTTCTAGTTGAGGAACAACACTCTAGAATGCTTATAATTTTCTGGGAAAGTCCCACATAGTCCACATGTGCTCTTCATGACATCCTCAGAATGGTCCTGTGTGTAGACAGTCTCCCCGCCCCCCAATTTATGTATGGAAACTCTAAGGCTAAAAGTTTGGCACTTTGCCTACAGTCAGCTCACTAGAGAAGAGTGTCTTGGGTCCTGCTCAACAGTCACACTGCAGTGTAGAAACAGCACCTGAAACAGATTTTATCCCCTGATGCTCGCTCACAGGCAATTCTACTTGGAGTGGTCAGGGTAACTCAGGAAAAGTATGGAACAGATAACAGTGCCTGAGGTTCAAAGCCACTATTGGCCTCATCTACAAGGTCAGTTCTTCTTTGCTTCCTGGCTTCCTCTACAACCCAGATTCTACCAAGCTGACCCTTCTTCCTTTTAAGTTGTCTCTTTATCTAAAGCCACAATGTCCCTTGCGCTAATTCTCTGAAAACCAGAGTGATGTATTTTTTGCTTCAAAGTCATATTTGTTTTCTCCCAAGTCATGCCTGGTCCCTCTCTTCTCTGCTCAGCTGTCGTATATACTCAGAGAGAATGCTTCTGATCTATCCACTAGCACCTTCTCCGTTTTCCATGTCTTGACTATACAACTGCCTTGTTTTCCTTCTGAGAATTTCACCATTGGCAGGTACCACTCTATGTGGCTATTTGAGACTTTCCCTGGCATAAGAGCTCAGAAGTTCAGCAACTCTATTCATTTCCTTCAACGCACTACGGCTTACCTGGCATTTAAATGCTTTGCAATAAACCAAGTAAAATTTTAGTGAACTACTCTCTTGTCAGAGGCCTGTGAGCCACTATGATCTTTCTACTTCATTGGATTCTTCATTTTCATTTATGAAAGTGAGTGCCACGTGCAGTTCAGAATGCCATGGCGATTGAGCTTGGCACATCTGACTGAAGAGAAGGCACTGAGTGGGAGAGAAGCTCTAAAATAAATTCTCCAAGGGAATGTCCAAGGTCCAAGGTGACTTTAACATTGTTCAAGGGCAGTGACTCTCAACCTTCTTACTGCTCTGACCCTTTAATACAGTTCCTATGTTGTGGTGACCCCCAACCACACTATGATTAATCTGTTGACACTTCATAACTGTAAGTTTGCTACTGTTACAAATCATAATGTAAATACCTAATATGCTGAATATCACAGCTCACAGGTGTGCTAGTCAAGCGGAATAGATGTCGCCTTGTGGCTATGCCAAGAGTATTCTTCTCTGGACCTAAGGTAGAAATTCGTGTATAAAACTAAAAAGATACACTCTCAGATACTGGTTAATGAATTGTGACTGCTGTCTATACTTTCTAACATGAAGTCTATATAAAATAATAGATATGCATATTTGTATATGTCCTCGTCTAATTTCCACGTGATACAAGTTCTTCTCCCTAATCCATGGTGATGTCAAGAGCATTGTGGTAGAAGGCTGTGTGCCAGATGAGACATGCTTAGATTGATAGAAATACCACTTGCAAACAACCCAGCCAGGCTCTGCCAGCTGAGCAAAAACTCAGACTCAGATTCAAAGCTACCCTTCTTCGCCAGGTCTCCCCACTTGCCCCACCCTTCCTCAGCTTCATCTCATTCCCAGCACCTCCTCCCTAACACCAAAATACAAAGGCACACACACACCACAGGCAACCTCAAATCTATGGAGCACAGCCAAGGATTTGAGGCTGAGGGTTCCTGTGCCAAGCACTCTCCTGCTAAGCTCTGAATACAACACCCTCTTTTGGCTTTGCTAAAGCTTCACAACAAATCTTAAACCAGATACACTCCTTTTAATCCTATTGTTACTGCCTTGTGTGGTGCCAAAGTAAAGACAAGACTTGCTTTCAAAATGGGGCCACTAAGGAGATATAAGTAGAATACACAAAATACACTTGGAGCTATTCCCCACAGGGTTAAAGCGTGATCTCTCCTAGGCAGGCTTCCTCCTTCCTGGCTCCCCCTTCCTGTGCAGTAGTAAGTAAATAAATGAACCAACAGGCAACAGTCTGCTCTGTTTTCTTTGGAGAGGACAATGCAATGTGAACGAACGCTTTGTTGTTTAATTTTAATTCGCAGAGAAAGCCAAAGCACCCACTATGAACATGGCACCGAGGAGGCAGCGCATATATACTTTTCATTTCCCTTTATCATGTGTGAGCTGGCAGGAGTGACACAGGGACTGAGGCTCACAGAAGTGAGTTGGTTTTAAGCTCAAGCAATCCCTTATTGCTGCATTTTGAATTCAAACATGATGGCTCAAACATCCAAGCCTTTCCTCACTTTCTTCCAATATGCAAGAATGCAAGCAAACAAATAAATACTAAATAAATAAATAAGCAAACAAGCATGCGTGTTGTTCAAGTTGTGGCAAAAGAAGCCAGCTTCGTGCATTTGTATGTGTGTGACAGAAAGAAGAGAAAAAGAGAAGAGGCAGGGCGCTGTGAGGATGGCAGAACTGGGCAAACATCGCGTGGACATTAGACTTGCTGAGATGGCATTCATTCACTCGCTGAAGGTCAGAGGCCTTTGTTTTACCTGCTTCCTGACCCCTTCATGCAGGTTGAAAGCAGTTCAGGCAATCAAGCAGTAAACTGGCTCATCAGAAGTAGCTTCTGTGCTGCACACGTTTCGTGGTGGGGGGAAGGGCCTTCCTGGTGAGTGAGGCTAAGGGCCTATGAAGTAATGCTTTTTACCGGCAGGGGTTCTGCACCCATTCCTTTCTGAGATGAAATCACCAAATACAACCTCCACCTTGTCAGGGCTCTGACAGCTCTTTGTCACACACTGACATGGAACTTCTTCTGAGGGGAAAACTGGAACAAAATAGATAGAAATTGAGTATCAAAACACAAGGGTCGGAGTAGAAAGAGTTGGTGTTTCCAAATTACTTAGATTGACTAATAGGGGCCTGGACCTGTGCAGAAAGCCGAAAATGTGATCAGTTCAATTGCATGTGTTATTAAATCTGTCTACATTCCCCCACAGAGCCACTCAGCCTCTGCCAGTATAATTCTTCCAAGTGGCTGATGTAACAAGTTTACTTCACTGGGTAGCACAAAATGTACCTGATTCAAACAGACACCTCGAGAGAGAACACACTTATAGATTCACATCTCTCACTTTTTAAATGAGCGCTTTGTGAGGCGTAAACAACAAAACAACACGAACTTTCCTTCCTATCTTATGAGATGAATGACCTTAGTCATGAACCCGAACTTCATTTCTGATAGAGAGAACCCATTACAAACCCATCATAGGACTGATTTCAGAATCTCTGCATCCACAAATCCTTCCGATACGCTTTACCGTGCATAAGCACTAAATACAGTTTGACGCCATCATTGGCCCACAACTGTTGATCCTGAGTAATTTCTTGGATTGACATCTGTGCGTTTCTTTACATCAAATGCAGACATGCTAAAATGACAACCCTCTGGCCAAATATTAAAATGTACAATCTCTCCTATTCTTGTAATGCTTGGCTGATGCGCAGTTATTGTCCTGAAAGCCAGTCGCTGGAGTTGAAAGATAAATATTATTCCATATCTTATTGAATAAAATATATTATATCACAGGTGATGGAGACAGATTGACTCAATAAATTCTAATGGTGTATGCTGAGAAATAGTGGCTATAAAAATGCTGATGACTCGACACAGGGAGAATATTGAATGTCATTAACATGCTATTTCCTGTTCTGATCTCCCTGTCCTGGTCTTCACACTGTTATAATCTCTGTCAGTGGGTTTTTCTTTGGTTTATCAGCCTGAGGAAAAAAAATGTCTTTTTTTCCTCCCTACCTTAAATTATCCAGAACTCCACTGACTGAAGAAATGCCGTAGCAGCATGAAGTACAGAAAACGGATGTGGAATGCTTTCTTGATAACATTCCCCAAATGATACATTACTGTGTTCCATCGCTTTGGATCAACTCAATTTTCTTGTTTACACTCTCCTTTTCTAGTTTTATTTTATTTTTTAATTAAATGAGTCAGTTTGAAACGATGGCTGAAAACTTAAAAACTTAAGAGTTTCTTAGGAAGTTCCAACTAGTTCCCATCGAAAGGTTACTTTTTAAAGATGCTGATCACATGACGTTTTATACAATAAGGTGAAATGATGGTATTTTTAAAGTTTGTGTTGATTCTTATTTTCTGTATATTGCCTGGGAGATGATGAACATGCACGCACTCATTATGCTGACAGAACTTAACCTTTTAAGTCACTGTACTTCCATTAATATAAAAGATGAGGGATTATACTGGGAGAGCAGCAATAGCTGAAAAGGATATCCTACATGACAAGATTTCACGGGGTTTTTAAACTGTAAGACTCAAATTTAAGTAGTGGGTCCCCACAGAACCTCACTCCTCTTCGTCTTCCCCATCTCCTCCCTCCATCTCCCTCATCCAGTCTGCAACCCAAACCAGACATGTCCTTCCTCCTTGCCTCTTTGCCTCTATCTCTGTTTGTCTTCCCCAGCAAGCACCAAGCAAACTTGCAGGTGTCTGCTCAGTGTTCCGTCAGGATCCACCCAGTTCTCCACACCCTGGTTGTTCTGCTTTTAGTCTACGCTGCTAGCATCTCTTCTCCAGACACCTGCAACAATTCCACAGCGTACCCAGGTCCCAACCTGCCCCAGTCTCCCATCCGTCATGGTGTGGGAAATGTAATCACTCCATCTTGATGGACATACCTTCTGTGATTCGCATCCCCAGCGGCTTCTCCTTGTGGTCCACCAAAGCATTCCACATAGTCTTTGCCTTTAAAGGTATCAGTCAGATGTGTTTAGATTTCTACTTTGAATTAATAACTAAAAATCTCAAAATATGACCCCTTTAAAACCAAAGTGGTCTAAGAGCTTCCCTGTGGTAAATTCCTGCAACGGAGAGAGCTTAGACCACACTGTGCATGGACAGACTCATCTTTGTGACTTAGACAGATGCATGCAGTTATCTAGCCCAAGATACCTGGGACAGTGTGGCATGTAAGAGACATGCTCATTTCTTTAATCTTTATTTTATGTTCATAAACTACTGGTTGCAGTATTACTAATGATCGAGGAAGCGTCAAGCATTACTGTAATGTATACCTTAACAGGGAGCATAGATATAACTGTCCACTGAGCTTCATAGTGTGGGGTAGCTGTCTTCATCCTATTACAGCATGTGGAACGTACAGGAAGATGAACCCATCACTACTCAACCCAATGCTAGAAAGGGTGATGCTGTAAGGGAACATGTCATCGTGGAAGCCATTGCTAGTGTAGGTAGCTTCTCGCAGGGGCAAGATGATGATGAGCATCACATCTCAAGGACACAAGATCCTGGCCACCATGGGCTTCGCAGGCCATGGCAGTTGCACTGAGTCATTTAGCATCAATATTAGGAGCACAAGGCCCACCCAGTGGCTGTTGAGTTCATTCTCCTCTTGCGGCTATATCCAACCAATGATCATTGGCAAAGACCCCCAGTAGATGACGGGGCTCCTGTCTTTACTTATTTTTCTCTTGGTATTTCCTCTGACTGGATCTATGTAGTACTGTCTGCCTATGTCTTGGTCCAAGCAAAGAAGGGGATTGCAACAAAGCTTATAGCCTTTTGGTTGTCTGATGGGTCACACGGACACTTCATCTATTTTCCACTCTTACCATGCAGTGACAGTAATGAAAGGTCCAAGGTGAGGCTTTGGAAAGTTGGAATATCAAAACCAACAGACATGTGTCGTCTAAAAGTCATGTTTGAGGGTTTGCTTTTTGTCACCCTCATGCATGAATGCATTTGTAAGAGAACTAAGGAAACTGATATGAGAATATCACATTATCACAATTCAATATTATTAATTAGTTGTAGTACTTCTACCGTAATTGTTTCTGAGAAACCAGTCTTTTCTTCAACTGGTTACTTCTGTCATGTAAGTTGAACCATGTCCAAAAAATGGACAAGGAGTTGTGATATTTTACTGAAATTGCCACCTTAAGCTTCCGGATTATTCACCAAATTTCTTTATATATACCTATATTGAGAAGTACTGTCGTTTGCCCATCTTCCCCTAGGAATGCGGGATTCTGTAAGTTCCTTTATGGTCATCCTGGGGCAATCACATGCTGCCTGCCACCTCTTGAGTTTCTCAAGTCCATTGTCCCACTCCATTCTTAAACTTAGTTCTTCATCTGCACCTCCCATTGCTGTGCTGGTCAGAACCACAAGTTTCCTTTGTGTGTCTCAGGGTTCAGGTACCCCTCTCTTCAGGGTACTTGTGCTATCTTGGTAAGTGATGTGACCTTTGTTCCTCCCTTTCTAGCTCAGCCATCAGGAAGTGGGGCTTTCAGTCTTATATAGAACAGAGCCCTAGAAGCCCTGTTTTCTGTGTCTTTATCTCTCTTTTACATTGTCTGTAGGAAAGCTATTCTTGATTGTCAACTTGACTACATGTGACATTAACTAAAACCCAAATGGCTAGACACACCTGTGAGAAGTTTTTTTTCTTAATTAAATCATCTGACGTGGGAAGACTCACTTTTAATATGGATCTTTTGAGGTAGGAAAATACACCTTTAACCTGGGCCACACCTTCGGAGAGCAGACTATATAATGGGCACAGATGAAAGAAGCTACTTTCTCTGCTTAATTGGTCTTGTTCTTGTTAGCAAACCCATTACTTTACTGGAATTAGAGCCTACTTCTTCAGGATTCCAGTGTGTACCAAAGACCAGCTGAAACATCCAGCTTTGTAGACTGAACAACTATTGGATTCTTGGACCTTCCATTGGTAGACAGCCATTGTTAGACTAGTTGGACCACAGCCTGTAAGCCAGTCTAATAAATCATGTGTATATATGTATATCTGAACTATATATGAATATATACATATAAATGTATATACACACACACATGCACACACACACACACACACAGACATATATTCATTTTATCTGTTCTGTTCCTCTAGAGAACCTTGACTTTTACAGTCTGTAATGACAATTCTTGTCCTATCATTTGTACTTAAGCGCCTGTGGGTCATTGATTTCCTCAGGCTTATAAAAGATACCTTACAGTGTGTTAAAAATCACCATCAGGAGCTCTGCCAAAATGTTGTCTCTTGAACGCCTGCAGCACTCGCACTTTGGTAAGCTCTCTTTATCCAAACTCATATTTTGCTCCACTTATTTTAGTACCTTTTGAATTCCTCCCTTCCACAGTCTCCCAACTCTAATGGGCCATGCTGACTACATTCTGTAGCAAATCCTCTTCTCCTTGCAAGTGCCGTAATCCTCCAGATAGGTAATATGGAAGCTGCGTTTGCAGGCATTGGCCTAGTGACCAGAGGTGAGCCAGAGAGCAGAGGCTGATAGAGACACATCCTGCTCTGCAAGGTAGAGGACTGCACAACCTTCATGAAAGAGGGGACCTTTAACTCTTAAAGGGAAGGCCTCAGTCACTTCCACAGGCTTTGAACACTTCGAGGGACAGAAGAGTTGAGCATTCTGAATGTAAAATCACATATTTCCCCATCCTATTCACAAGGTCACTCTGCATCTGAGTTTTTTTTTTTTGTTTTGTTTTGTTTTCTTTTGTTTTTGTTTTTTAATATATTTTATTAATTTATTCATATTACATCTCAATTGTTATCCCATCCCTTGTATCCTCTCATTTCTCTCTCCCTCCCATTTTCCCCTTACTCCCTTCCCCTATGACTGTGACTGAGGGGGACCTCTTCCCCCTGTATCTGCTCATAGGGTATCAAGTCTCTTCTTTTTTTCTTTTATTTTTTTAACATTACATCACAATTAAAACAGTATATAGGGGCTAAGGGCTGGAGAGTTAGTTCAGTGGTTAAAAGCACTTGTTTTTGCAAAGGACCCAGGTTCCAGCATGCACATTTATGTGATGAACAGACATACATGCAGGAAAAGCACTCTTACACACAAAATAAAATAAATCTAAGATAAAAAAATAAAAAGAATAGAACATCTTTTAAGAAATCTCAGCTCCTTACTCAGATGGTTGGGTATCATTAGTTCTCTGACTATTCCTCCATCTTCAGATAAGAGACTGTTTCTCAGTTCTCAGAAAGTATCTGGCTTTCAATTTGGGCCTTGAATTATTTACTAATAATCTTTAGCATCTCCAAAGTCTTTGTTTCCTCTAGACGCATCCATTGGTTCTATAATCACGAGTTTCCTCAGGTTCACCTACATGGCATATTATTACTAAAGCATTCCTTTCAGTTGGTCTGTCACTAAAGACCTTCTTCATTGGAGTCAGGAGTGGCCAAAACTTACCTCTCAAGAGGGGTTCTGTCCACAGTCACACCCAAGAGAGCTGGAATCCCAAATCCCAAATTCAGAGCCATCTCACCAAGACTCTCCTGACTTCAACCATTGCAAGTTCATTTTAGCAGGAACAGAAAGAAAGGGATATTAGAAAGTTCATTTGGGAGTGCCTATGACGTCAACAACTGAGTGCTGTGAGGAAACAAGATAGAGCCGAGAGTGAAGCTGAGGCATAGCATCATAGAATGAGGGAAATTCAACCTGTTTCTAGTAATCATAGCTTTAACAAAGTTCGCTTAGATCATTGTACCACCTCGGACCATTGGGTACAGTGGTAGGTTCTGGGTATCCCTCTAGCTCATCTGAGCTCATCAAATAATAGGGCTAGGATACTGAAACCATATAGGCAACAGTAGGACTTATCTCCTGAGTCATCATCTGAATTCTACAGTGGATGTGATGCTCAACTGTACAGAAGTAAAGCATCCCACTCACCTACCTACTTGAATGCTGGTGGCTGCCAAATCCCTGTTGGTCACATCTTCAGCAAACGGCTTTGGTGGAAGGGAAGCACCCAGCCAAGCCAGAACTTCCTTTCAGCAAGTTAGTTAAAGATCCAGGGACTTAGAAAGGCCGTGGGTAAGCTTGAAGTCTCTTGTTTCAAGGCATATACTTCCCAAATGCTGACCCACTTTGGAAATCCTCCTGAAATATTTCAAATGCTGTTGTTGCCTTCTAAGTCATTTCTCTTCCTTTGTTTTGTCTTTGTCCTAAGAATCTGACCTAAAATACAATATTCTATAGTCACTAAAGTTATTCATTAGAAGTCATACTTAATAAATCTCTTGCTCATGTTAGCAATAGTCTCATCCAAAATAAAATGTTTGTTTGGCTTAGAAATTATATTATCTCATGTAAATTTTTTAAAAAATGGACAAAACATCCTACAAATTTAAGAGATTATGTTGCTGTGAAATGAGGCTACAAATCTAAGAATTCTAGAAAGTTCTGGTCTATAGGATTTCTGCTGGCAATTCTCCCTCATTCTTTGTCTTTTTTGCATCTCAAGTTACTTATTTCCCCACATGTCCCATTCCTCTTAGGCTTTCTGTGAGTGTTTTGTTGTCTCTTTTCTTTCATTTAAGAGAGTTCAGTGGGACAGGAAAGGCTCTTCTAGTAGTTCTGTCAAGGTAATCCACACAGACAGGACCGTCTCTTGAACCAGTTAAAGTGATGGTGTCACGCTTTCACGGCCCTTTTTATTTCAGGGTTTCCCTCCTGCTTCACAGCTGTGGCTTCACCTACCCTGGCCACAAACTTCAATTTATAAGCATTTCTATGATGCTGGGGACACACTAATGCTAGGCAAATGCTCTGGGACTGCAGTATGCCACTCAAGGGAACTTTTACATATGGTTTAAAATGATATTTATGAAATATTGTGTATTAATTTGTATATAATGTATAAAGATTAAATCAGGGGTATTTAGGGTTTCTCTCTTTAAGCATTTTCTGTGTGTGTTCCAAATCTCCAAGTTCCTTATTAATAGTTTAAAAAATAAATTATACAATATGGTGCCGTGAACTCTCCTCACTGAACTGTCCTGCAGAGGTACAGAACCTAGCCTTCCCATGATATGCTTTCACACCTCTTATCTAGTCTTCTCCACCCTCCTAGCAACTATGTGGTATTATACACTTGACTTCTGCAAAGTTAAGTATTTAGCCCCACATGTAAATGACTAGATACGGCATTTCTTTCTGTTGACTTATTTGCACTTAACACAAGTTCGAAACATAGAAAGAGCTTTAACACTGGTGAGAAAAAAAAAATAGAAACAGAGTGGGGATACATGAGGCAGGTATTGAGCAAAACACTTTATTGTTGGTTTATATATTTTATTTCTGAGTACAGATGTTCAGTTCCAGGTTGGCAATGTCAGCCTAACATAGTGTCATTTATTCCACAATTGGGCCAAGGTCTATTAACCAGAAACATCAGGGCTTCCTTGGTGGCCTATCAATTAGCTCAGGATTTTGATACACAAGGATAATCATGAAAACAATTGATTTTTTACCAAGACTAAATGTGCAAATGATGTGGACTTCTGGAATGCAGCTATGTACTTGGTTCAGTGTTATGGCTGGTGCAGTGGATTTGAGTGAGGACTAAGTACGCCCTTGGTGACCTTGAAGCATATCCAGTAAGAAATTCTTCCCTTCAGCTGGTCCTTTCATAATCAATAGGCCTTTCAGTAGAGTTACTTGTTGGATTTCCATAAAAGTCAGACCTTTTAACAGACTCACTTCCAGCTTTGATCAACTTCTATTTATAGATTTTACAGTTATCAGATGTAATTCTAGGGAGTGAGGCACAAAGTTGCCCAGGGGTTTTAAGAAAGGCATTCCAAGATGTGCCCCATAGAACGCTCTCAATGGTATTTGACAGTTGCTTTCTGGAAGAATAGCATGAGAGACTCACAAAAGATACTCTTTATAAGAAAAGAAGACGTGGAGACTATTTCTGCATAGTGAGCATCTTCATTGGGTGAATCATCCATCATTCCATATTTGAGTTGGTCCCGAGAAGCTTTTTCTCATGTAATTACATTCACTGAAGACACTCTGATCACAATATTGATGAGTGGTAAAACTGGCCTTTGTTCAAAGCCTAATTCTTAATATTCTAATACTTACTCAGAAATAGATCTGTGATGAAAGGCAAGTCTTGGGTTGATCCTACTCACTGGTAGATACAACTTCTATCCTATTTACACTGGGCTATGTTATAGTAGAAGAGATTTTAATAAAATGACATGAATGAATGTTTAGCAATACATATGGGAGTATATGTATTGACAATGTGTCCTGAATCTGTGGACCTGACAGGACATTTACTTTGTTTATTCTCTTGGACCTTTCAATAAATAAGTCAAAGGATTCTTGCTCTGTTTGTTTGAACTGGTGTTTAATCCATTTTCATCTAAAATATTCAGATTAACAATAGATTATCTAGTGGAATCATGCATGAGATATGTCCTCTACTGCTTAATTTCGCCCCTGTACCTTAGCTTCACCCCTTATTTATGTCAAACTAATCTAGAAGCCTGACAATTCCCTAAAGGTGTGAATCAGGAAGGTTTTATTAAATCTGATTCTTTAAGTGAAGAATTTGTTATGGGCAGTGATAAAAACCTCAACTCTTCATAGAGTTAACAGAGCTCTATCCATTTGATAAAAGCACTGAGCACACAGTTTTAATTTCAGTGTCATGTATGTGGACAAATAACTGTCTATAGGTTTCCATTCCTCCAGAGTCACAAATCAGTAACAGCTGAACATTCCAGAATGTCTCTTATTAGCATTGAACACAGAGGATATAAAAATGACCAAAGCTCACCATAAAATTGCTAATATTTTACCTCATTTTTGCTTGAACCTGGTCAACTTCATAAAGTTCAGCACAATAATAGTTTGATCATTTCATTTTCATCACTACTCCTAAGGACTGCACTGACATTCCTGAGAGAGGAATGGGTAGCAGAAAGCAAATGGTCATTGTGTGTTGTACCAGGCAAACTCATGGTCCTTAGAGCATTTACTAAGGATATCGACACAGTGATTTCCTCATTATAAAGATGCTGACAGTAGGTCACAGATGCCTTTTCACATTCCCAAGGCCATACCTGGTTTAAGTGGGGATAGTTGGAACTGCAGGAACTCAGTTAAGAAGACTACTGAGTCTATGCACTCATCTGTTGTCCTGTATTTCCCTACAGGACAACAATTGTGTTAGGGATGTTGATGAAATAAGAGGCTAGATTTCTGTTAGCAAACCATAGATATTCTTTGATTCTCTGGAAGGTTCCCATGTTGACATTTAATACACAGTATTCTTTGGTGAGCTTTACTAAGTAAACTCTCATTTATTCAAGAGAGAGGGCTTCCACTCCAGGGTGAGGGCAGTACTGAAGCCTAGGACTAGACAGAGGATATCAGCAGGACTTCCAGGCTGGCATCTACTTACGCAGCAAGGGGACGCTATATGTCACTCAGGGACATATAAGGGCTGTGCCCAGGAACATAGTAAAAAGGATGTCATCATATAATGTAAAGAGGTGACCTCTGGTGCCCATGGATAATACAAGTGGTTTGTTTGAGTAATATCATGAGCTGCCATGGGATGAATCTCATTGCTGAGTATCCTTGATTTGCAGTATGGACCAACCAGAAGATCTTCTGCCTGATAACAGAGTGGGTGGAAAACTCATATTAAGACAATTCAAGCCAGTCATGCGGTGATGCATATCTATAATCCTAGCACTTGGGGAGGTAGAGACAGGCAGATCTCTGTGAGTTCAAGGCCAGCCTAGTCTAGAAAGCTAGTCCAGGACAGCTATGGCTACAGAGAAACCCGGTCTTGAAAAACCAACTAACCCACCATTCAATGAAATAAGGAAACAAACAAACAAAAAAAATGAAAACAAAACAAAACCCAAAAAATCCCAAAACAAAAGGAAAATCCAAGGCTCTTTCAACTTCTTTTGACTAAAAGGCAGCATGTAGTATGGCTTTAAAAGACTGTTCTGTAGCATGTGTTAAGAAGTTTTAAAAAACCAAAAACCAACCAACCAAACAAACAAACAAGCCAAAATTGAAAAGGTGCCATTTTGTGTATTTGGGGGAAAATGACTGTGAAAAACTTTCCAACTCAAAATAAAAGCTGCAAATTTGATTATTAACCATAAATAATTTCTCTAGTACATTAAGAACCTCACATTTTGCTTTGACTGGTTCTAGAAGATTCCTGGATTATTTATTAAGATTTCCAATTTGGGGAGCAAGCAAAACCCGACAACACCACCTTCCAGCATCTCCTTTGAATATCCTCCAGCAATCATTTGACTGGTGACTCTGCTGATTACCAGGTGTGTGCTCTTGGGCACATGTATCCATTTGCTCAGTCTCCACTGCTTAGCATTCAGTGTAGAACTTAAGACATCCTTCTCAGTAGATTTTATGAAACTTGGGGGCTGGAACAGGAATGAATGGCCTGGCTTTTCATAAGACTCAATAAACACATCTTATCTCTCTTCCTTATCCACGTAGAACTCTTTTTGCCTTTATACAATATTGAGCGTTGTCAGTTTCTGCCTTGCCTGCTGTGATGCAGGCACAGCTTTACTAACCAGACTCTCCCATCTGCCCACTGCAAACGCCATCTCTGTATCAACCACAAGGAATCAGTTTAGAAGTTGATGCACATTTGCAAGTGCGCAGTAACTCTCTCATGTCATCAGTGAAATTCCCAAGGTTGAAGAAAAAGAGGGCACCAGAGAGGAAGAAAAATGGCAATGACTTTATGAGGTTTTGGATTCCATTTGTAATATTCAAATCCTAGTGGTCATCTGATGGTGCTAGTGGAAGTGAGTATTGCCAGCAGGTCATTAGCAGTGTGTCACTTAGCTATATAAATCCAAGGGGGAATATGTAGGAGAAGAGCAGGGTCCAGACTTCAAATGAGTTCCACAGCACTTTTCCACTAAAGTTAAGTAGTAATTTAGCTTCTTCATCCTAGCTATGGAGCTGCCGTCCTGAGCCAGTGATGCTGACATGTGCTTGCTTATTCAGTATCTCCTCTATGATGCTCAGTGCCCCTCCTTAATCAAAATACCATTTATCTCCTTAAAGCAAAACATGATATTTCCAGGGTTTTTTTTTTGACACACATGAATATTAGATGAAGACCAATGTTGTATGGAAAGGATGGACGTGGCTGCAAGGTGATACAAGGATGCTATAAAGAATTAACTGCACGCTGAAAACACCAGAATCACCACTGAAAATAGCTCATGGAGATTTCACCAAATTATCAATAAACAAATTATAACTCATTTAAGATAGCAAATAATTTAAACTGGGACAGAAAAATGTAAAACACAAAAGCACATGGGATAAGAGACCAGTAATAAAAAGGTTGATAAAAATTCGACCATTTTAATGATTTATTGTTAATTGCTTACACAGGCCAATTTAAGAGCAGAGCAAAAGCTAAGTGTTTGAAATTAAGCATCATACCTCTAAATAATTTATGGGTAGGGATGAAACTGTAAGAAAAATTACACAAAAAAATTAATGAATGCATATCAAAATTTGTGAGTGTCAACTAAAACAATGTCTAGAAATAATTTATAGCATATGTAGTAAAAGAACAATATTCCTTTTAACATCTTGAAATACATCATATAAATAAAGACCTCTCTAATTATAAATGCAAAAGGAAGGGCTTTAGGCTGAGAGGCCTAATGTCAGTCACTAAATCAAATACACACAGAGAAAGTTAAGAGCAACAGAATTGCAAAATATACTGATAAACAGGCAGGTTTGCGAGTCTTTTGCTCCTTGGACGTAACGTTCCCACCAAATTGCCTTTTAATAATTACATTTATCCCTATAGATTAGTGTTGCAGTCAGCCTTGAGAGAAGTTTCTCATTGCATTGGGAAGCAGGTGGCTATGGACACTCGTAACTGGTCCAAATGCGGAGAATATACAGCTGTTGACGGATTAGTCATAAGTGGGACATCTGTATCCTGCCCTGTAAGCCTCGGGGTTAGGAAACACTGCCAGAGAGAGCGAAGAACCACGCATGCGCTAGTGGGTGGGGAGGTGTGCCGCACGACGCTGTCTTCGAGGTGTGACAGGATCATGACACTTATCACAGCTGGGAGTGACTGCCCAATACCTGGACTAGATTTAATCTATCCAAGGGACAGACTCAGACATACCTACCTTTGCCTAGAGCAGCTGAGTGAGGCTGAGGGGTGACACACATGTTAGACAACACAGTCTTCACAAGCCATTGCTTTATTGTACCTATACTTTGTTCCCTCTTTATGTACAAGTTCAAGAGGAATATGAGGAACTTAGGCACGTCACAGAAACTATTAAAATACACATTGGGTATAAACAAAGTTAATAACCGATAACTCATTTGTATATAAAATGAGCCATTTGCCATAAAACTATTCCTATTCCTAAAACCGAAGTGTTTCTAGAAAAAAACCGGTGGGTTTGGAAATCCAAATTTTGGATTGCTTTTATGCATGTTGCTGAGAAAGTCATTTCCATTTCATTATTTGATTTTGAGATTTTGAAATTAATATGCTTTGATAATTACATTTTCTTTTAAAATAGCTTTCTTTGATAATATTTTTTTTTACGTTGGAGAGGAACGAAAGCCATCAAGTGTGGAATGTATTGGAATTTGAGCGACAAGCAAACATTTACCACTGGGGTATAGTGACCCTAAGACTGGAAGGTGTGGAAGAGAGAACTGGGTGATACAAATTGAAGAGATGCTTAATTGGGTGACGCGAGGCTCAGTGGAGCCCACGTGCAGATCGTTTGAAATGCTTAATCGCACTTGTACACTGTTAACATTACATCCTTTGATTAGTCATCTTTCTGGCACTGTCACAAACACGAGATAAACTACAAGGAAGAAAGACTTATTTTGGTGTATAATTAGAGAGAGAGAGAGAGAGAGAGAGAGAGAGAGAGAGAGAGAGAGAGAGAGAGAGGCTGACTGACTGAAGTGCTACTAGCTTCTTCAAGACAAACCTCCAAAGGCTTAACTTTGTCCTACTAACGCTCACTTTTCAAACCCACCATTCCATCTCCTCTTCTCCCCTCCAGTTAAGTCCCTTCTCCCTTTAGCTAGTCCCCTTCCCACTGCTCTGCCTCTTTGCTTTGTGGCCCACAGAGTCTAACCAGGGCTACCCACATACCTACCCCTGGGGCATGAGTGGTTTGCCAGAGAGAACAACATGGAAGTTAGTGACTTTGCTCCCTGTAGGTCCCATCTATTAAAGGTGTCTCCCAATAGCACTAGGAGGGTAGCCCCAAAGCTTCTCAAACACTGGCCATATCACCGGCAGATGCTTACCTCTGGCACTCCTGGATGCTGCACGCCTGTTGGCTGCAACAACAAATGGAGCATGCAGGTGCATTTTTGTTCACAATCTGTTTTCCCCGCCTATCTTGTGTTCAGTAGCCCCACGAGCGGCAGGCAGAGCAGGTGCTTCAGGTCTGCATTTGGTGGGGCAAAAATGCCAACGTTAAAAGCACAGAGCGGGTAAGGGCTGTATTCTAATTACAACCCCAGGCTGGGGAGTGTGGATTGCACACCAGGGACATGCCTGGAGGTGTTTGACACTGCCCTTACTCATCCTCATCAGGTGTCCATGCCTCCATAGCACCTTGGTTTAACTCTAACCTCACACCTAAGTCCGAAAACTCTTAAAAATATCAGTTTCTGCCCTCTGACCTCCTGAGTTTCTGGTTTAATTAAATCGGGGTGCGGCCTCCATTGGTATGTTTTTAAAAGCTCCCCAGGTGTTTTTAATATGCAGGCAAGATTAAGTTTGCAGCTTTGGGGCTCCCTGGGTAGGACCACAGGCTGCCTTAATTTTCAGCCCTTCTCTTGATGGCTTGAACTCAACCTTAACCATGTGGTCCAGCCTGCTCTGCCTGGCTTCCTCTGCACATCATCATCATAAAGGATGACTGGCTGATTCTATTTCTATTGTGAGGGTGCAGTTCATCCTCTGCCTACTCTGAGTTAGCTAAGGCTGGCTGTCCTGGTGGACAATTAGAGCTCACTCTACCCATAGCAGTGACCTTGAAGCCCAGAACAGCCTCTAACCCTATCTACTTTCAATGCAGAGCCAAGATAAACAAAGTAGTTGGTCTCTTAGCTCTTCTGTCAGTTTCTTCCTTTTCTATTTACTTAGTCCAAGGCTTATAGCAATGCCTGGTGTGGGTCTACACACAAATAAGCTATTTCTGCTGCCTCGTATTCTGTTTCAAAAAAAAAAAAAAAACTAATAATAAGGGAGAAGGAAAACAGGGTCAGAGATGGAGATTCCAGAACACATTTCCCCCAAGATTTTCCTTTATTATTAGACATAAATATTTAAATTTAATATATTTTATGATATGTTTTATGTAAAAATCTAATGTATTATTAGCATTCCGTAAAACCTAATGCATTATAAGGATTCTATTAAACATTTAATATTTATTAATCAGAGTTTAATGTAAACTATTTAATTTGACTAACCGCACTACCTATATTTTTGATGAAATTCAAAGAAAATCCCATTACCTATATAGTATTCCAAGCACTGAGCTTGTTTTTTTGAACTTTGGATTCCCAAGATGCACTTCATTGTTTGAAATGACTTATGCCTATGACACATGGCCTGTGTGTGGTGGTGTTGATGGTGGTGGTGGGTCCATTTTCCAAATCTATGAGACTGAGCAGGCTAGGTGTGTGTTCTGAGGATTTTACAGTCCTCAGCGCCTTCTAGGAAGCAATGTTGAAGTTGAGTATGATAGTTACCAAAATGCTAAAATGAGCAGTTTCTTCGTGCTGAATCTCCACTGAGTCTGACTCAATATTTCTGAAATCAGGTTAACTGAAAACAAGAAGCTAGAAGTTTGGAAGGGAATGTCTTATGATCTCGGGACCCCTTCTTTGTCATCTTGTAAGGCAGGGCAAGCTGTAGAAATGTATCTGCTTTGCCCACATAGTAAATGTCACAAATGCACAAAAGTTCCAGCACACTAATGCCTAACACATGCTTGAAAATCTGACAATGATATCCACTCACAACATTTTAGGAAAAAAATCATCCTAGGGTAGTCAGAATATAAAAGAGTCTCTCTAGTTCCTGGATGCTGGCCCATAGCTTAATCACGTGCCTATGGATGGACATTAGGCTTATGTTTCCATTACAAAATTTTATGCTGGCATAAGTAACAGTGTGGTGAATGACTTTGCATGTGTTATTCCACATTTGAATTAATTAATTGCTATAGATTTGCAGAAACATAAGCACTGAAACTTCAGGTACCATCCAACCTTTTAGTTTGTGTTTTAAGCATACCCAATACACCCAGATGCCTAAGCAAGGTGCAGTAAGAGACATTTGAACACAGGCATGTACATTGATAAGGGCTATTCTATGGGACTGGGGCATACTGTTGGGATAGAGTGCTGGTGTCACGTATGTGAGACTCTGAGTTCCTCTCTAGTGCCCTCCAAAAAAGTAAAGAAGAAGGAGAAGGAGGAGGAGAAAAGGGAGAATTAGTGGGTTGGTTTCCTCCTTTTATGAAGAACTGTGTCTTTAAATCCACCTGTTACTTACAGTGTTGACAGTTGAGGTAAAAGTTCACATAGGTCTTTAATGATACATGAGACTCATTAAGGCCTTTACTAAAGATTGACTTGCACAATGAAATTAATAAATGAAAGAATGAACTGTTGATGAGAAGGGAGGAAATATACAATATGGCTCTCTTTTATATTTAGGGCCATCTAGCTTCTGTCTCTCTATGGGTGCTTAACTCGGCTAGATGGCCCATGAGAGCTGCCTTTCCAACAGGCATTCCCCTATCAATTCCTGAGGAGATGAGTTTGTCCCAATGGAATACACAGCACGCTTTGTTGACTAGCTTTTTTTCTACAGGCGTTGCGTTCCTGCAGCCATCGGGTTCTACAACATCGCATGGGATTTCCAGAGTGCTTCTATGCCAGGAAACCATTTTTTTAAATGTCTAGGCTACAAAAATTAACATTGTGGATTATGTCTTTTGGACTGAAATGATATTTAGTCCAAATAAGATTTATCCTTGTTATGAATATATTGCCTAACCCAAGCCTAATATATTTATCTTTCATTGGGACGATAACCCATAATTTCGCCACAGTAAGGACATGTTCTTGATTTTCTCTTTTCCCTTCATTTCTTTTTTATTTTAATCTCAGTACTCCATCATCACTGAGTATATTTACAGAGGCTGTTTTTCTGTGTGTTTGAACCTGAGCGTCTAGGTAAATGACCTTATTGGGAAGTTTTCCACATCAGTATTGAGTTGCTGAGGCTTGCCAAAAGAGTTAAAGAAACTTGTTTGGGTGTGGTTGTTATTTCTGCGAATTCTATGCCCGTCTTTTAAAAATAGAGGCTACAGTCACTTAAAGTTTCTCAATCAGGCTCCTCATCTCCACAATGACATTTTTCATGCCTAGGGTTGGGGGTAGAATACTCTTTATTTTCCCTCTCCATAGAGCATGGTCCCAGCTGTGTGGCTCCCTTCATGAATATGCATGAAATCAGATATGACATTGCCCTACTCCCATTAATAATCTTGTCATCTGACTTGAGCTCCAGAAAGCTCCAGCCCATGGCTTGCAGAACAAACGTAGCCTGAAGACAAACAAGAGGGAAAAGGCCATCTTTTCATGCATCTCTTTTATTTTATTGGGATGGAGTTTTCCAACATTTGGGCATTCTTCTGAGGGTAGCAAGAGGAAGGGTGGAGGGAGAGAAATGAGCAAAGCCGAGTGTGAATGCCCTGGCTTGTTGGGAGCCTGGGGCAGTGGGTGTAATGGTATGCGAAGTGACCCTGCATATAGGCACGGTGGGTAGCCCCAGCTTTTTTGTTAAAAGACAGCATTTGCAGTGGAGGTTTGGGTTTCAGGCCTCCCAGTCATCAATCATTACAGCCCATTCTTCTCTTTGACAGCTCAGTACAAGGCCTGACATTTGACACCCAAGACCCCGGACTTATGCACAGACACAAGCTGAGGCCCTAAGGGAAAGGAGGAGGGGAAGAGAAAAAGCTAAGCTGACTTTTTTTTTTTTTTGGTGCTGCAAACTGAGGAAGATACCGAACAAATTGTGACAGCCACAGGAAATGATTCTACAGGAGGGAAAGCATCGCACTGAGCTCTGTCTGCGACTTTAGGATGTTGTTGTGTCTTCAGGTTGCTTAAAATAGCTCCGAGTGGACCCTTTGTACAAATATCTGATCCTGTCTGGCCACTTTCCATTTGGCCAGATTGAATCCAACCTCAGCATTCACAAATGGATAGGCGGACATGAGGGTTATCACTTTCTGGACAATGGCTCATGACACTGTGACCTGAATGTCATTAGATTATACTGTCACCTCAGAGGAAGGCTACCCTTAGGGTATCTTCCCTTTAGAAAATTGAAAATAATATAAAAAGGAAGGATAATAACTCAGGCTCTGATATGAGCTCACTGGAGTTGGAGGTCAACTAATGCAAGTGTTTTAGGGATCAACTAATGGTAATTGGTGTTAAGAAGAATTAGGTAATTTATGATGCTAACATGGAAAGAGTCTAAAAGGTTTACAACATGCAAGTCCCAGGATTTCACGGGTGAAGGTCCAGGTGACTCTGCCTCAAATCAGTATTCATCTGAGATCAGTTGAACTAAGTAGTCAGCTCAGCACGGGAATGCAAGGTTAGGGATTGAGTTCGTACCCAAGTCTAAGACCCGAAAGAACAAGCAATTGAACTTTTTATTCTACATCAACTGTATTCCCAGAACAGTTCTCTTGTCATAGAGAATGTGATTAGTCTAAGAGGTAACTCCAGCCTCCACAGTCACTACAGTCTATTTGGAAAGATAAAGCCCATAGGTATATGATGGTGACTAATAGGATGCTGAACACAAACAGATTCTGGTCAATCAGCCAGGTCATTCACTGGATCACTCAGCATGTCTTTATCCCGGAAGCAGGTACAGATGTCAGAAATCATACAGTTCTTCACAGTGGAAATGGGAGAAAAATTTGGTAGTCTGATAAAAATTTAATAATTATTTTTAAGGACATTTAGTGTTACAGACATAGATATATGGAAGTAAACATTAAGGCGTCTTTTAGGGTAAAAAAAAATCACTCAGAGTAAATATCCAATACCCATGACGAATGGGTTGGTGGTAAATCAGAAGTGTGTTTTCCTTAATTTTTAATTCATTTTTTCACAAATCCATAATGCTCATTGTTAGCATTGCAATAAGTAATACAAATATTTATTTTGATATGCTTATCTGCTGTACAGACTAACATACAGAATGTTCCATTCTGTAGTCTTCCTCTTCCTGTCTGATAAGATCTCTACTATTCTATCACTAACAATTTCTGATGTTCATGGTTTTATGAGATCAAGGCAAGGCTTGGCCAAGTAAAAGGATTTTGTGCACAACAACCTGAATTTGACTCCTGGAACACAAATAAAGGGAGTAGGAAAGAATTGACTCAGTTGTCGCCTGCATATACATCATGCGTGCGCACACACACAATTATAATAAATGTCTTCTGAGATAAAAGGTAGAAGTGTTTGCATCCTATAGGACTAGTCGGTGACTGCTAAATGAGGCTATTGCCAGGAGGTGGAGGCTCTTTTGTATGTTCTTCAGGCAGGTTACATAGTCTAGACAGACATAAAGGAGAAAAATAAATAGAACAGATAAACTGAATGGTGGCTAGAGGCTGAAGCAACATCCAAACTGTATATCACATTTGACTGTTCAGTACAATAAAAGTCACCCAAAACTTTGTGACCAGTATATATGATCATCCTTGGCTTTGTTATAAATGTTATCTTCATTATCTGAGAGTTACATTCATGGCCTGAAAAAGAGTAAATCCTATCCTGGGACAATCTGAACCCACTCCTGGAACTCCTTGGCTTCCCTCTATCTTACTTAGCTTGTAAATTATCCCCATGCCACAAGCATTGAACACTAAGATGCTCTTCACAATCGCGGCCATGACGCTCCCTGTGAAAGTGCACACTAGCCTCTTCAGTGGGTTCCTTTCATCCTGTAATCAATTTCTTTTAGACGCCTTACTTTTCAAAATACTTTCTCTAGTGGTGAGTGACAAGAACCTGTAGAGGAGGCACAAGAGCCTCTCAGGCTAGAAGACCTCTCCCACCTCACAGCAAGAGTAACAGTGCCACGTGACATGTGCAGCACCTTTAAAAAGCTCTAGTGCTTATATATAACTTCTCTGTGCTGTGTACTGAGCCATGGGCTTCCTGAAAGGCTAAGAAAGGCTTTTGATGTAAATTAGATTATCCCTTTAATATATATTTCTCATTGGCAGAGGTTTTCAAAAGGAGACACTCAATTGCCTACTGAAGGATGGATAAATACGTAACAGGGTTTCATCTGCCTGTGGCCTTCAGCTCAGCTTTGCTGATGTTTGGTGTCTCCTCTTAGTCCTTAACCTTGTTACTCTGAGATGTCTGCAAATTTATTCCTCTGATTTTTCACAACGTTCTACCAAGCAGAGACTTTCCGCATTTTTTCATCCATTGAGAACTGCCTGCTCTGAGCATCCCTGCCAGTTTTACTCTTCTTCATCTCCTTTTAAATTCTGTATTTGCTTGTTTTTTTGTTTTTTGTTTTTTTGTGTTTTTTTTTTTTTTGTTTTGTTTTTGAGGCAGTTTCTCTGTATAGTCCTAGTGGCCTCCAACTCAGAGATTTATCTGCCCCTGTTTCCCAAGTGTGGCACCACCACCCAGCTCTAATTCTACCTTAGATTCATACCAGGACCATAAAATTGTTCTCTCCCACTTGTTGAAAACAAAAATGCTTTCTGTTCAAAGTAGCTTCTTTCAAAGTAATTGTACTACTGACTTTTTGAAGAATTTTAACATTTTATCATGGTCCTTATTTATACCTATAGAACTCTGTTTTATTTTATCCTTTTTCTTTCTGGCATGCTCTTCTTCAATCACTCTACCCATTACCTTCAAGGATTTTAAGTCAACATTATGGGTCTCCTTCCTCTTCTTGGTGTCTAAGAACAGAATACACAACTTTGCAAAAAGTGAAATGTCTTCATTGCTGGAAAGCCTTTGATCCATAAAATATGACTCTTGCTTAGGCGTGACTTTTTGAAACAGAGTGCTCTTCATTTTGTGCTAGAGAGCTGTATTCAGAAGTTTGGAAATGTCACACTGTGGCAAAGATTTGTTTTAATACAAATAGGATGATGCCATTGCAGAGGGTGGGGGGGAACAACCTCAAGACAAAGTTTGGTTTAGTTTTAAACCTTGGATGCTTTCAATGATAGTAAAACCTGGGATTATACATTTGCCATTAGCAAAGTTGAATGCCATCGTTGTGGTGAGATCAACTGTGATATTAGCTAGACTTCAACTCATTTAGAGCAAAGAATATAGTGTTCTGCCAAAGAATGCAGTGTCTGCCTTTCTGGTCTAGGTTCATTGTGTGTCACACTGCAGAACTGGTATTCAGGAGAGGAGCCTGTATTTCTAATCATGTTGATATTTCCCATGTAGCTTTTTTTTTTCTCAGATCCTTGGACTCTTCACACAAAACTATAAAAGGTCATCAATTATAGGATCCTTATGTAAATACTGGCCTGTTTTGTGATTCTATTCTTAGCAACGGTTATATACATCTGCTCAAATAAATTAATTTTCTGTCCCAAATGACTCATTCACAGGAACTCAAAGCTCCCATGCCAGAGCAAATAAAGAAAGGTAGTGAGGACACAGCACAATGCTGAGGATGGGAATTCATTCTTTTCTATACCGATTTATAAGTACTGGTACATAATTTTTAATGGAAAAGCTCTAAGCAAATATATATGTCTTGGCATGTATACATGTGTGTGTGAGAGAGGGGGCGATAAATGAGGGAGTGAGAGAGACAAAGAGAGAGATGGAATGAAAGAGAGAGACAGAGAAACAGAGACACAGAGAGAGAGAGTATTATGAATCTTGTCTTCTCATGTGTAACATGACCATGTTGGGGGTATGGGAACGATTCAATTGTGTTTGCCTTTGAATATTTTCCCTATATTTAATGATCTGATGTACTTCTTTAAAACTACTCACATCTTATTCTAATATCCTGAATACAGAATCCTATGACAAGATTTCAACTTGTGGCAACAGGCCATGAAGTTTCCCAGTGCTATGGATCTCCACAGACACACAGTGGAAGAAGGGAGTATTGCCAACTTGGTCCAATGATGTCCCAGACAAAGGTAGACCTGGAAAAGCCCTTTCCCCCTGTCTTGTGCCTGGAGTCATGGAATATTTTTGAAAGGAAGACCTTGCTTCTAAGAAAGAACATTTCTTTACCAAACTTCCACCTGGTCTCCAATAACCCTTTGCAATATTTTACCTTGAATGTCTACTTTAGAGTCTTTATAGCCTTATCATAACTTATTTGGTTCAACTTACATTCTTGAAGTTTATCTTTTTTGAACAATTTCTACCATCAAATACAAGATTTCGGCTGATAGGGCCGATCTCTGGTTCAACCACTGCAAATCTAAAGGCCTCGTTTTTTGCACTGTGCTTCCACTTCAGTCCTTCAAACTTGGTGCTTTCCAACCTGCACCTGTCTCTCCACAGTATGTTTGCAATTTAGTTTCTTTACATGCAAGCACATCTCTCTTCTCTGAAGTTCTTCCTCAGATAAACTAAACTGTTTTTAACTGTGAACTCAAATTCTCTAACTTTTATTCAAAAAAAAAAAATACTAGGGAAAAAAAAAACATTTTTTCCCCTAGTAACTTGTTTGAGTTCCTTTTCTACTTGCAATACAAACTATTTAGGAGATAAAATTTTGTTCTATATTAATTATATCACTGAGCAGAAAAACTTGTATATGATTGAAATCTTTAAAGATTGACTCCAGAATAAATTTAGGATTATTTAAATGCTTCTGCAGATTACTCACTACTGATTATTATTCTTTTTTCATGATATCCATTTTCTATCTCTGTATGATAAATATATTCATCATTGATTGATTTGAGTATAAGTGTTGGTATCCATGTATCTATATTTATTTATTTATTTATTTAAGGATATAGCAACTCTTCTTGAAATAATTGATCATTTTAATTGTTCTAATTCCTTGGTCCTAGAAATTTTCTCTTTGTACTTATGGAACATCTAAAGTAGCATGTGATTGATGGAAACTAATTTTACAACCTTCACTTCATCTTTTTCATGGTCTAGTGCTATGGATTTGATGCACCATTTGTCATATCTAATAAGACATTTAGGTTCAAGAAACAACATGAAGATGTACCATTTCACCTACATCATTAAGGTTAAGATCATGTTGTTGTCATATAGATTCATGAACAATTTTCACCCTGCTGAATGACATGGGCAGTTGGTTATCTTACACAAGATGGTGTGTTGCCTAGTCCTTGCTGGTCCTGTAGTACATGCCGTCCATACACAGAAATAGCAAAGGTGGTTTTTCTGCACTGTGGTTAGGAAAGGAACATGTATACTTAAGAAAGGATGATGGAGGAAAAAGCAAAACACAGAGGTCTGGAGGTGTGAGTTCAGAATTTCAATCTGTATATTCAGTAGCGATCTCCTACTTCTGTTGTGTAGGTTTTCTCTGCCCTAGTATTTGTACTTGTAAAAAGGAAACAAATGAGCCTTATATATCCATATTGTACTAAAGCATCTATCAACTTGTGGTTTTCCACCAACATTACTATTATTTTATGGTTAATTAATTTATTAGCTTATGTTTGTCATGAGTTACTCCGCTCCAGATTATATCATGGCCAAGTTTATATATCTTTCACAAACACAGCTGCCCAGTAGCCAGCAAACATTTTTAAGCTACATTTCTATGTGTTGAGTATGAAGGAGAAGAGCAAAGTGGAAGAGGAAAAAAGAAAAGAAAAAGCCCCTGAGCATCAAGCAAAATATATTCCCAGTGCCTGCTCTACGAGATTAAAGGATGGCTTTCCAGGCAAGGCTTCAGACTGGCTAATTTATATGGATATCAAGGATACGAGTGGAGAATGTTTTTAAAAGGAGCTAGGGGAAAATATGATGCTCTCAAAGTCCCAATGGTGTTGCCACGTTCATTTTACCAGAGCGTTCGTTCTTTAGTACTTTCCTGGATTGACATGAGGGAGGAATCCGCATGTCATGGGAGATAACATCTCAGTGTTGCCAAAGGAGTCTATTCAGACATGCATGTTAGTGGGTTGATAACTTATTCGCTATTGCAGAGGACTCAAAGATAGACATTTTGCCTTTTATCTCCATCTCTGTGCTCTCTGCATACTAAAGAGAGTACAGGGACAGCCAGCTACATCTTAACTAAGCAACGCAGTGAAAGGGGGCTGTGGCTAGCCTGCTGCAAGATCTGCAAAGTTAAAGGAACAAGGTGTCACATGGGCCAATGACAAATGAATTATACATGCTTATGCCCAGCTTGGACTGTCTGTGGGTGTTATTTTCCAGCACAAATCTACTGATAATTGGATACAAAGAGATTAAAAAAATAGAGCTTAAACATTTTGGCTGCTGTCTGTGGAGAGAGAATTAAAGACTGAGTAATAAAGATGCCAGCATTTTCTTGAAAATAGATTAACTCCTAAATGAATATTTTCCTACTAGTTTATAAATATTTTGAGGCAAAAGAAGGATAGCCAAAGACAGATTCAAACAATATTATGTATTAAAGTATAGAACATTCTAATTCCATATATAAATATTCTTTGTGTACTTCATATTACTTATTCTCCCTGTTCCACCAGTAACTGAGAACTTATTCTTTCTTTAAACTGAATAATTTCCCCTTCATAATTACTTAGGAATGTCAACAAAGTTGTATTTTTTTTACTAATGTGTACAAAATTTCTAATAAACAAGGTGAAATTTACCATGAAAATGAGGATCCAATTATCTTGAGTAAGGAAAATTGCAATGATTTTAGTAAGATCTGAAAGGTAAACCAAAAATAAGTATTTTGGGTCAAAATATGTCTTTAGTCTTTTGTACTTTGTTAGAATTTATAGCATGCTAACAATATAAAACATTTTTAAAAGTAAATTATTGATGGTCAATATTATTCTGTTTAAAATGAAATGAGACTGGATGACTAAAAAGCAAAGGGATAAAACTGAATTGCAAAGTTTGATGTGATCTTTATTTTGTGATTTCTATTTTTGTCTTAGAAATTACTAAATATTTGGTAACTTTAGATTTCTAAACAAATGTGTATTTTTAATAACCACAAAATCTCAGTTCTTCCTAAAACTATTCAGTATATGAAAACTAATTACTTGTATACCCATATGATTCTCATTTATACCTTAATCTCACATTCTATTTAATACTTTTCCTAAAGGTTCTAAAGATCAAAAGACAAAACTGGAAAACTTTCTCCTAGGAATATGCCACGTAGGGAAATAGTGTTTGTCACAGCAAAGTTGTACCAAATAGATAATGTGGAAACCTCAGTGCTATGCATTGTAATTTGAACTGAGCTGTGCTTATGACTAAAGAGAGGGGTCCAGATTTCTTCAGATGAAATCTGTGACTTAGCTGTTGGGATGGTCCTACACATCACTACTGTGGGAAACTAGAATATAGACAAAGGACCATCCAGTGTGCTCTCTCTCTTGAAGGCCTTCATGCTGGTGTTCTTCCGTGACGTATGAGAGCAAATTGGCTGTACATCTCTCCTTTAACTCCCCCTGCTTGTTCTCATTAAAGAGTCATTTGCACTCTTGTCTCCATTGTTGAAGGTGATGAAAAGTCTACTTTAGTTTATTTCATCAGCACAGAGAAACAATCTGAGGAAGTCTGAAACCAAGTAATATAGTGAGATCTTGTTTATCCACTTAGGATAAGAAAGAGAGGATTTTCTTTACCTTTGTGCCACTTAGAACTGTCCTTTGATGAAAATTTTCTCTAGCCCTCTAGCAAATGAGTTTGACTGGTCAGCATTGAAAAGAAATCTTGCGTTGATAACAATTATTTAAAATGGTAAGTCTAATGCATTTCTATATTAACTCATGTGCTTTAAAATACTTTATAATATTTATAGAGAGACTGCCATTGCACAGGACATGCAGCATCTTTTGAGACTGTCTGAGCTGTCTTCACATCCCAGCCAGAAAGATTGAAATGTAGAGTTTTTCTTCAGGAACACCTGTGACTTAGGAGTGTATCCCCTCCATGAGAAGTAAGTTATACCATTCCAAAAGAAGCCATTTGTTTGCCGTCTTTCTGACAATGCCTGCACATCTTGCCACACATACAATCTGCATGGGCTATACAGGCAGCCAGGGTCCATTCTTAAACTCAATAGGCAGAAGTATGTGGACTTGGAAAGAGCCATGCAATAGCAATCTCTCTGCTTATGTTGACACTGTATTAAAATCTTGAAAATACAGACCTCTCAAATACAGAAAAATATAGTAATATCAATTCAGAAAACTGTTAATCTTGGCTATTGCAAATTTTCTTTCTTTTTTCAAATAAAGTCGTGGGGTTGAAGCCAATACTGTCTGTATGTTTAAACTTTAGATATTTATCTTTAGAATTAATGTTGAAATACCGTAAAAACATAACATCAGGTATAGTACAAGTTATGCATTTCAGTGTCCTAGATTCTTTCCCCAGAATATCTATTATATAAGAAATATATATATATATATATATATATATATATATATATATATATATATATATATATATATATATATATATATATATATATATATCCAAGCAAATTTCAGGCCTATGGTTATGGTGTCAGGATAAAAATAGCCTGTGTTATGGCCAACTTCACATCCAATGGATTGTGTCAATAAATTTACACATCTTTAATACCTCTGGCTATAGATTTGAATCTGACAAATGTAACACCATTGGAGGTCCATTAAAAATGTGACCATGTTAGACGCATCCATTAGAGGATATTTTACTCCTTGACAGCTTATGGTCTCTTGTTTCAAATCGCCTTTGCCTATGCTTGAACCAGAAAACAAAATAGTAGTACCTCCATCAACTTACATTTTCTGTAGGTGTTTAATGTTGTTAAATATTTGTTATATATTGTTTAATAAAACATTACAAAGTGCTACAATCTACCAAGACAACAGTCATACAACTCCAACTGTAATCTCTGTGCAGCTGAATTCCAGCTATTCATCTTTAGCTGCAAACTGTTTTTGTTTGTTGTTTGTTTTAACATCCTGACCACAGTTACTTCACTCATCCCTCCTTCCAATCCCTCCCCCACACCTCCCCTTTCCCATGCCTCTGACCCTCTGCCTCCCTTCCTCTTCAGAAAAAGGCAGGCCTCCCATGGATATCACCAGCCATGGCATATCAAGTTGCAGTAAGACTAGGCACCTCCTCTCCCATTAAGTCTGGATGAGACAATCCAGTAGGAGGAAAGGGTCTCAGAAGCAGACAAGAGAGTCAGAGAGAGCCCATCCTCCCACTTTTAGGAATCCCACAAGAAGACCAAGCTACGCAACTATAACATATGTGTTCAGGCTCACATCAGTCCCATGCAGGGTCCCTTGTTTGGGATTCAATGTCTGTGAACCCCCATAAACACATGTAAGTTGATTCTGTGGGTTGTGTTGTGGTGTCCTTGACCCTTCTGGTTCCTACAATCTTACCTCCCCATTTTCCAAAGGATTCCCCAAGCTGCACCAAATGTTTTGCCTCCTATCCTATGCCTTATTTCTGTGAAAGTTACACAGCTCCTGTCTTCACAGCTCTTTGAAAACACGCGAGTCTTTGTTGGTTTCTCTCTCTCTGCCTTCCCATCTTCCTATAGGCCATGGTTTCACACTGAGCTGGTTCTGTCTTAAGAGTTCTCATGTTCTAACCTGTACTTTCTCATCCCCTTCTGCCATGTGTATATAAGCTGTCAACACTTATTGTAGAAACATTAGCAACTGCCCAGCTCCTCCTCCCTCGGTCTCCTTTGCATTTCCTAGCGTTGCTGGATTGCTGGCTACCTTGGCTTTCTTCTGCTGTAAGAATTCTTTCACTGTTTCAGTGGTTCTCACATCCAAATTTCTTGTAAATAACTGCCATTTTTTGTTTGTTTTCAGATGCCCTGTAGACTTTTGCTCCTAAGTCCAAGGAGCAAAGGGCTTACACCACGTCACTCCTTCTTCATACGCAACAAGAAAAGACTGGATAGGTGAAAGCCAACTGCATGTCTTAGACCTCTCAGAAGACTAGTGTAGACTGTGAATTTGTTTCTACAGACATAAATTTACATCCAGAATAACAGTGTAGAACTCCACCTGGCACAGAAACCTAGGACAATGGGCTGTTTAATGTGTTGGTTGGAATGCGTCAATGTTCATAAGAGAAATTGGTCTGAAATTCTCTCTCTCTCTCTCTCTCTCTCTCTCTCTCTCTCTCTCTCTCTCTCTCTCTCTCTCTCTTTTTTGTTGAGTCTTTGTCAGGTTTAGGTATCAACATGACTGTGTCCTCATAGAATGAATTTGGTAATGTTCCATCTGTTTCTATCTTTTGGAGTAGCTTGAAGAGTACCGGTATTAGCTCTTCTTTGAAGGTCTGGTAGAATTCTGCACTGAAACCATCTGGCCCTGGGCTTCTTTTTTGGTTGGGAGACTATCAATGATTGCTTCTGTTTCTATAGGAGAAATAGGACTATTTAATTTGTTTATCTGATCTTGATTCAATTTTGGCAGGTAAATCAATCAAGAAAACTGGAAATAGGGCTTCCTCAAGACCCAGCTATTCCACTCTTTGGAATATACCCAGAAAATGCTCCACCACACAACAAGGACATATGCTCAACCATGTTCATATCAGCTTTATTCATAATAGCCAGAACCTGGAAACAGTCTAAATGCCCCTCAGTTGAAGAATGGATAAAGAAACTGTGGTGCATTTACACTATGGAATACTATTCAGCTATTAAAAACAAGGAAATCCTGAAATTTGTGGACAAATAGATGGGACTAGACATGGTCATACTTAGTGAGTTAACACAGAAGCAGAAAGACTCTAGGTAAGAGAAATATAGGAGATGGGGAAATAGAAGGACCCTGTGGGTCCCAGAAACCTATAAGAAGAACATCATGATGGGTGGATCGGTACCCAGGGGGAGTCTGTTCAAACTAGTGCACTAACCAAGGACAATACAATAGTAAACATCGAACCCCTACTCTGATCTACTCAATGGGTAGGACATTCTCCACAGTTATGTGCACAACAGGGACTGACTTTGACATGAACTCTGGTGCTCCACATTTGACCACCTCCCCTTGGTGGGGAGGCCTGGTGGCACTCAAAGAAAGAATAAGCAGGCTACCAAGATGAGATTTGATAGCCTATGACCATATAGTGGTGGAGGAGGTCCCCCTCAGTCATAGACCTAGGGGAGGAGAATAGGATGAAAGCGGAAGGGAGGGAGGAATGGGAGAATACAAGTGATGGGATGACAATTGAGTTGTAATCTGAATAAATTAATAAAAATTTTAAAAAGATAGCACACTTAGATGTTTTTAAAAAAAGAAAATGTTACAATGTTTTTGTTAGTGAGCTACTGTTAAGCTCAGCACATATTAATGTAGAAGGAAAACCATAAAAAGCCTAAATCTAAGAAGACCACATACCTTTTGGGGTGTATTTCCAGAATTCTCATCAAGGAGATCCAAAGAGACTATTTAGATTTTTGACAAGGAGCAGGAAAAGCAAATGTTCTGATAGTGTCCAGGGTCCTTAAATAGAAAACACCACTCTCGAGTTTAATTCTGAATTTATATTTCATTTGCAAAGTGGTACATCTCTGCTCCAGCCTCATAGCCTTTTGTTTGATCTAAAGCATCTATGGTGGTATAACCATCTTGGTTGAAAAGGCTTCATGAAGCTTGTGAAGGCCACACCACTGATACATATACCTACTTACGACTACCACTTAAACAGAAGATTATGGGGCATCCCTGACCCCCTACACCCTAATAAGAGCCAAACAGGATTCCCAGAGGACACTGGGTTATAGCCTAAAGAGCTACAAGTTTCAAGAAGCAACCGCTCTTCAAAGAACATACATAGGAAAACTCCAAAGTCAAGAGAGGAAGACAAAAATAGGAGCTAGCAGAATTCAAACTCACTGTATTGTTTTAGATTGCCTTCTGTTGCTGACATAAACACCATTACCAAAGGAAATTTGGGTGGAGGAAAGGTTTCTATTTCATTGTATAAGGCCCAGATCATAGTCCATCACTGAGAAACATTAGATAATGAACTCAAGGCAGGAACCTGAAGGCAGGAACAGATATATCTTTCAGTAATCAACAGAGAACACAGTAGCAATCACTGAGGATATAAACAGCTGAGCAGCATTAGCTATCAAATGGTTGTAATTGGCATCTGTTGAATTTTCCACACAACATCAGCCAAGTCTCCGTTCTTTTGAGCCTCTTACTGTCCAGTTTGTGTTACCTAATTACTCTGTAGTTTGGGGCCTGTCATGGGGAGTAGTCAATGTACTAGATGCCATATCATTAATGAAAACTCAATGTCCCTTTCTCAGTAGATATCAAATGCCAATACTTATTCAACTAGGGGTGAAAACTTACACCCATCTTACTTTTGTTGGGAATTTGTCTGTATTAAGCTTGCAGAGATCTTGTGTAAATTGTATAACTATCTTATTGTGTCAAGGTCATCTAGCACCTCTGGCTCTTACAATCCTCCCTCTTCTGTGATGATCTGGAGGCTTTCCATTTAGGGCTTACTATACTCCAATCTTTTATTTTCTGTAGGTTTATTAGTTGTGGGTCTATGTGTTAATTGCTATCCATTGAAAGAAGCACCTCCTCTGATAAAGTTTGAGTAATGCACTGATCAATAGGTATAGAAATGTGCCATTAGGAGTTATTTTAATACCATCCCAGCTCAGAACAATAATAGTAATAGAGTTTCCCTTTGGGTCTATGACCTGTCTAGGCCTAGGTCTTTGGCCTCACCAAACAGTGTCAGGTATGGCTTTAATTTAATGGAGCAGATCTTAAGTCTTATCAGAAAGTGCCTATGTACATAAAGTTCCTGACAATATTGTTCCAGTGGGCATATCTTGCCAGACAAGTCATTACTGTGTCTCAAGGACTCAAAACTAGCTGCGACTGATGACCGCTTTTTCTCTCATGTAGCATGCATACCACTTTTCAGAAACTACAGATCAGCAGGCCAGCAAGGAGGAAGTTTCTGGGTCAGTACCATCTTGATTTCTCCATGTTTATGACTCCAAAAATGGTTTTCCACAATAGGATCTTACTGTTAAGTTATGGAGGGCAACCAACAGCAGTGGCAATAGCCTGCAATCCAATCAGAGTTTAGATTTTGTGAGAAGCACTCCGTGAGATGACACTGATCTGCAGTGACCTAAAGCAATTCTCAGACATATCTCATGAAAGAGACAAACAAGGTCTTAGATAGAATTCATTTTTTGCACAACAAAATTAAATACTTATTACAGAAATTCTTAGTATAAAATGAACAAAAGTGAAGCAAACTTTTCCTAAAAAACAAAAGCAAAATTGAGCAAAAACACAGCCATTAGGAATATGGTTGCCTGGAAGCTTTTTAAGTGCAGAGAAAACATGTAAAACAACCAGAGATCTTTAACAATAGAATCTCAGTGAACCTATGTAAGAGAGCAAGAAGACGTTTAGAATGAAAGGGTTAATGTTTGCTACCTAAAACCAAGATACTCCATTAATACCTTAATTAGTTGAAATTGTAATTCACTATTTGATAATTTGCAAGTAATAATTTAGCTCAGTTTATAACTAATTAATTTTAAAGACATAATTAAGTTCAACGATTTGAGTGGCATCCTAGAGTGGCATCAAGCACAGATACTATGGCATAGTAAGATGAGGTCTCTGCATTCTTCGTATAATAAAATGATGGAGTCTTTGGTGATGACTGGATTATAAAAAGATATCTCCCACATCATCTTGTATGGCTTCCATTTTTTTCCATCTTCAGTGGCTATAAATAAGAAGTTAGTAAACTTACAAACTAGGTTCCTTCTAGCACTCATGGTGCTGGAAGGCACTTTGCATGCTATTAGATAACAAAAAGAATCATCAATAATACCCAGCTACAAACTCTCTGATATACAAGAGGCACCTACCTGTCTTCAAGATATACTGCTGCAGTAGTGGCACAGACGCTTCGGTAGTAACCAACCAGTTTTTAAAAATTGTATTTAAAGTTCACTCCATGACATAAGACCCATACCTGACATTGCTAAAGTGGTCCAGGACCTAAAAATAGATCGATCTTGGGCTCAATATGAAAATCTAATTATTTTATATTGCAAAAAAAAAAAAACCCATAGCAGTAAAATGACTCCTAATGACATTTTACTATACCCATCAATCAGTGCATTGCTGAGCCCCCATAAGAGAAGATTCTTCTTGCCATAGTAATTAACATGGAGACCTACCACCTTCTGGGGAAAGTAAAATCAATTTTATCCAATGGCATGCCACTGGGTATATCAACTAACCCCCAATGCAGACCCTATATCTGGAGAAGTTTACTAACATAAAACAGACTCCATTTTTCTTGGGTGGCGGCACTTTTTGTTTTGTTTTGTTTTGTTTTTGCCTTATTGGATTTTTTCGGTTGTTTATTTTATTTTGAGAAAGATAAAAAAAAAAAAAGAATGTTGGTGGTCAAGCAAGTGCAGCATATCTGGGAGCAGTTGGAGGAATAGAAAGATATGATAACATATACTATATGAAAAAATTTTAATATAACTTCACTTGTTGGGTTATCATGTCAGATACACTTCAATCAAAGTATTAGCAAAACACTATTTATTTAAATCTGATATGCTTGTTATTATTTTTACCTAGAACAATTCTATCTTCTCCCTTCAAAAGGTGCTACTATGAATAAGCAGGAAGCCTGAGAAAAAGAGGTGGTAGGGGAGCAGGGGAAGGCAACAGGACCCACATAATGTGAAAAGAGAAAGGAGATAACTGGGGGGGGGGGGGTAAAAGGATCAACCAAAACAAATATGTTAGAAATGCTATAATGAAGCCTAATAATTTGTGTGTTGTTTAAATTTTAAAAAGCAGACATTTTAGAATAATATTAGAATTTTGTTTGAGTACTAATGGATGAATCTCAGACCAAATCTTCTGGGTTAATACTCCTACTTTCAATGTGTCGTGCTACTATTTTATAACACCCAAATCATGGATGATACCTTTCTTAAAGGCTACTTATAAACCCACAGAATAATTTTGGTTTCAAATGAATTAATTTAAATGAGCATATATATTGTATTAATAAGCATTTAGGAATAAAGACGTTCCTTCAAGATTAAGGCTTAGGGCAATACAGGCCTGTTAGATGGCTCAGGATGTAAGGTATCAAACTTGATATCTTAGGTTCAATTCTAGGAACTTAGATGGTAGAGTGTAAGAAGCAGTTCTCTCAAGCTGTCCTCTGTCCTGGCTCAGGCTTGTGTACACCACCCCCTCCCCTTCTGCAATGACAGAATTTAGGTCCATAAGTACATTAAGATCTTATGCCAGTCTCTATGGAAGCATTTACAGTATACCAACAAAATTTTTCATGTGACACACATGTGTAACAATAATTGACCACAATTGTTGACACACTTCTATTTTCGTGTGTAGCTTTTGCTTTTGTGAACTGCCGCAAGCACTAATTGCCTGTAACATCCAAGACCGAAACTATAATTTTGTCGTGTCTTATAGTTTTTCTAACTTCACTCTTAGTTTGTGTGTACATGTCAGGTGCATGTGACCTGTGCACATAAGAACGCCACTGTGTTGAGTACAGAAGAGGATGTCGGGGGTCCTGCTGGTTCCTTCTGCCCTACTCACTGTGACAGCATCTACTGATGAGTCTAGAGCAAGGCTGGTGGCCAGGCAGCCCCAGGGACCCTCTTGTGCCCACCCCTCCCAACACTCAGGTTACAAGCACACACTCACACACACCTGGCTTTCTCCATTACATAAGGGGTTCTGACTCAGTTCCTCATACTTGAGTGAGTGCTTTTTCCAAAGCCTTCTACCAGCCCAGAACATGAACTTTGAATATTTCATCAAAGGAATTAATAGAGTCCTGGGTCCATAGTCCTTAAAAAGACACACACAGTCCGTGTTTAGACAAACCCAACAAGTGTGTAAGAAACACTAACAGCACAGGGTAACGGTGTCTACCAATGATAAGTTGAGTGTTCAAGAACTTATTTACCCACAACCTCCTGAGAGCACAGAAGTATTGTGTATTTTCAAAGGAAAATCAGATACAGAATGTAAAATGATGAAGTTTTTTAATGCAAAAGTTTACTTTTTATAATGGTATTTCTTATATTTTTATCTCCTAAATAGGTCACTGCACTAGCCTTTATTTAAGAGAAAGATTATTTTCTCTTTTAAAAAAATCTCAATATAATCACTGGAAACTTGAAACATTAATTATTTGCATTTTAAATTGCAATTGAAAAGAGTAAGTAAAGTTAATTTCAGAAAGTGTAGTTATAAAAAAAGGAGCTGACATGGAAAGCACAGTTTCATCTGAGCCAGTTCTATATTATTAATTTTAAATCTCTTAAACTCCACTAGACACCTCCACCACCACCCCTACCAAGGTATCTTATATTTTGCTTTAATTTAAAGAGTGAGCAGATTCCCACGTCTATGGAAGTGTTTCATCCACATTCCTCCACAGCAAGAAAACAAATGCTGAACTATTATGGGAGGGTAAACAGATTGATATGGCTACTCATTTCAAAATGTGAGCTTTATCTGTGAACAGCAGATACAGACATGTGAGGTCCCTGATAACAAGGATACCAGACGGATAGAACCACTATCAGCAATGCATTGGGAAAGGAGCATGAATAGCTGCCACAGTACATACAAAATGTGTTCTTGCACAACAGGTTTTCCTCCAGGTATTTAAGCATCTTTTAGAGTTGTGTCTTTCAAACTCAAGGGAGCTCGTTAGAAATGCCTGTCCTGATCCAGGAGTTCTGCAGGAGGGCCCAAGTTTTCCTAATTTTAACACTTGCCTAGGGGATGCACATCCCTTCTCAGGACTATAGTTTCAGTTGCCAACGGGTATAGGAGTAGTACTGAGCTTTCAAGAGGCCCAGAAATACATATAATGCCATCTTATTTACACTAAATGCTATTTTGGGGATATTTTGTTGTATAACGAAGTTCCCAATTACTTTTGGTTGCTTTATGCTACTCTGAAGATAAAATCTGTTTGCTGTGAGGATTCAAGGTGCGATGTTAATCTTGGCTGTCAAGCATATTAGATTGGCAAAGATCTAAAATATTTTCAGAACGTGCGCTCAGTCTCTCTCTCTCTCTCTCTCTCTCTCTCTCTCTCTCTCTCTCTCTCTCTCTCTCTCTCTCTCTCTCTCTCTCTCTCTCTCTCTCTCTCTCTCTCCCTCTCTTTCTCTCTGTCTCCCCCTTGTGTGTGTGTGTGTGTGTGTGTGTGTGTGTGTGTGTGTGTGTGTGTGTTTCTAGAAACAACTGGAATTGGTTGACAGAGTTGTTTTTGGGGTATGAGAGAAGGTTGGGGAGGAGCTGGGGTGAGTGGAAAAGGGGAAATGAGACAAACAGCAGCAGAAAAAGGAAGAAATCTAGCAATGGCTGCATTTTCAGTTGTGCTGTATTCTTCTTCCACCACCTACAGACAGCAGCCTCCAGGTTCTTCAAAGTCTCCTGGTCCACGCTCACCAGCAACTGCTCTGGTGACTCCCAAGGCTTTAGCATGGGACTGGGCCAGCGTCACTGTTCCCTTTTATTCTCGGGGTCCCAGCTTCTTGGATTGAGCAGAACTGGTTCCCCAAAGTCTTCAGTGGGACGACCTTCTGTCTGACCAGGTAAGCAATGATAGATCCCTTTTTACACAACACTCTATCCTTGTCTTCCTCTAAAGAACCTCAGGGAAGGCAATTGTGACAAGAGAATGATCAGGTCTTTGCATATTGCGTTTTGCTTCATCTGTCTTTGTTTATTCAGCACCACCTGCCTTTCTAGGCAGCAAACATAAGATGCTAGAGGCTGGAAGTACTTACTGATTTCGGAGTCAGCACTTCCCTATATGTAATACTAATGACACAAGAACAGATAAAGGATTTCCCCTGGTTTAATGGAGAAAAGCTGTTTTTAAACACGAACTCTGGTGCCTCATATTTGACCATGTCCCCTGGAGGGGGAGACCTGGTGGCACTCAGAGGAAGGATATCAGGCTACCAAGAAGAGACTTGATATCCTATGAGCATATACAGGGGGAGGAGGTCCCCCTCAATCACAGTCATAGGGGAGGGGAATAAGGGGAAAATGGGAAGGAGGGAAGAATGGGAGGATACAAGGGATGGGATAACCATTGAGATGTAACAAGAATAAATTAATAAAAATTAAAAAAAAATAATTTGGATATGGTCACTGAAATGTTGAAGAACACCATAGACTCTGTGAAGAGAGATGTAGTCTAATAGTTGCCGGGGATCACAGAGAAGGTGTTTTACACTAGTGACTATGATAAGGTATGGCTCACGGCTCAGAGTGCTTGGAAGGACTTCAGTGGCTGCACAGGACTTTCAATGACATGGGCAGGGAAATACAGGTAGGTCTCCCTGTGAATGTCTAGCTGACTTTGCCTAGTTCAAGACATATGACAATGGTGGGAGGGCCAGGAAGACAGGCATGAAAGACGTAGCAGGATGAGCCGCCTTCTGAATTTGTGTCAAGCAGAGTTACTCATTTAGATATCATCTGGACAGTGTAATGACACCAGCGAATTTCAAATACAGTAGTCACATGACTTCCTCTCTCCCCTCCAATAGGTCCCTTACCTACCTTCACATCAAGGTTGTAGAGGAAAAATATCTTCTACAATATATTCATCTGGTTAACAATTTTCATTCACTTGTTAGATTCTTCCCATACACATATGTTTGCTCCCATGTATGTATGCACACGTGAGCACATGTGGAGGCTAGGTGTTGAGGCAGGTGTCTTCCTCAATTGCTCTTTGTCTTATTTTTTGAGAGAGGCTCTCTCACCACTGAACCTGAAGCTTCCTAATTCAGTTAGTCAGATTAGGTAGTGAGCCCCAGAACCCTCTTGTCTCTGCCTCTCCACATTGGGACTCCAGGAGTGCAATACCTCTATTGACATTTATTTTAGTTCTGGGGATCAAACTGAGATCCTTATGCTCATGTGAGCTGTCTCGGCAGCAATCTCCTACCCAATATACAGTGACAGAAATATGTGTCTGACACTTAAGTTTCTACTTTTTGCCTCCATAGTTGGAATACTTTTTTAAAAGAACTACAACAATAGTTTTATTCTCATTACTTTTCTACTTTTTTGTCTATGTTTACTTCATTAAACACACACACACACACCCCAAGAAAACAACAACAAAAACCCAAATGTTCTTAAGTTTACGGAAGTCATTGCAACCCTGTGCTAAATGCAAAATTTCCACCCCTGGCTTTGATTCTTCAGACCCCGCTACTCCGAAGATATAATTCACAGGTCATTTCTTTATATCAAATCATAAATCTTCTGAAAAAAATCCTCTTTAAACTTCATTAATTTGTAAAGAATAATAAATGTTGTAAAAGATAAATTGTGTTATTTAGAAATTGCTTATATTAATTATAAAGACGCAAGCAGTTGATCCTACAAATAACACATTAGGGAAAAAAAATCTCCAAATAAGTTTAAACCTGGAGAAAACATAAGGCTGTGTATATTTAATATCATAATAGTCTTTAGATAGGCAAACTACTTCTGTGTTTTCATGTGCATTTTACTCTGTATAGTTGGAGCAAGGTGATAAATTTGAGCATAAGTCAGAGGTGTCAATATATATTCATTTCTTAATATTTCAGAATATATCTCCTAAAAACAAGCAAATCCACTTTAAATATATACCTTGTCATACCTAAAAACTTTATAATAATTATAATACTATGAAGCCATAATGTCAGTTAGCATACAGACCGGAGTACATTTTTGTATATAACTTAAATTTCATAGCATTTAAAAATAAAAATTAGCATAATAAGTTTTGTTTTGTGCATTTTATTGTTTATAAAATATATATGGCCCCAGTGTATTTTCTTTTGTGAAACCAACATCTTCTTCGTGTTTAATCTACATGTTTTGAAGTGAGAATGTTAGAACTACCTGTGATTTATTATGTTTAGTATTTGTCTATTTATAGGTTCTTACAGTGAAAATTAATACTAGATTTGAGGTCTTACTCTTTCTATTTTTCCATTTCTTTGTATTTTTTAGTAAGAAAAACACAACATTTAGAAAAAACTTGGGTGAGGAATTCATCTAATAATCTACAATGTGAACAAACAGTCAGTCTAAAAGCCACCCCACTACCTAACTATAAAGAGCCTACAAATCTACAAGACAATAATTATTTTTCTTAACTTCACCAGAGAGCTAATAGATAATTTTAAGTTATTCAAAATCTCTATTGAACACATTGCTTTTCTTTTTTCCTTTTTAGCCTTGGGCTGATCACAGGTAAGAGAAGAAGTTCTACAAGGCAGGTGTAAACAAAGTAGCTGAGTTTCTGAAGGATTTATAAAGTTCCAGTAAGTGGGGAGGAATGGGAGGATACAAGGGATGGAATAAACATTGAGATGTAACAAGAATAAATTAATAAAAATAAATAAATAAATAAAATAAAGTTCCAGTAAGGATTAAGTTAACAGTACAGACTAACTGGGGACACTCGAGGCAATGGATCTCTGCACTTACTTTTATTTTATTTTCTTCTATCCAAGTGGAATGCTCACAAGAAAAGCTATGGATAGGACAGGAGACAGGACAGAACTCAGTCACCATCATACTGGGCTAGTCACTATGGGAGTTGGCTTGTTTATGACTGAGTTTGTACTAAGAAAATCAATAATCACTTTCTTATATTTTTGGTTGTGTGTCTGAACCATCTCTCCAGCTCAATAATCATTTTCATACTCAACAGTGGGCCAAGTTTTGTGCAAAATACAGCGTATATTTAGTAGCGGAGGAAGCTCAAGAACACAGAGGATTACACTGTTGCGACTGTATTCAGGGACTGCTAAAACTTTAAGGTAGCTGTGTGACAGGGCAACTCTACATCATTAGCCTAGGCCTTCTATTAAACATGAAGTAATAACCCTCCATTAGGTGAAATGACTATTTTGACTCTTGGTTCAACATCTGTCTTATGCTAGCTTGCTACCAAAAAGTCAATAATACATAATGTGCCAATGAGTGTGCTATTCCCAGGCTTCCATCCTGCTTGCAATATTTCCTGAGAACGCAAAGTAGAGAGTCTCCTCAGGTCTGGTGATATCACTTATTTTTAGAATTGTATAGTGCTCTGAAGAATACTATAGTAAAAAATAAAAAAGCCAACTTGGGCTTCTTGCATCTCACTGTGAGATCAGCGAAAAATAATGTGCTCATTTAAGGCCTTGAATACTATGGGCCTCATCTCTACTTTTTAAATTTACAGATAATATTTGCTATTCAAAAAAATTATGAGACATATGAACAACACAAAGAAAAATACAGTTTCCCATTCTCAAGAGACAATAGAATTAATAAAAAAAAATAATGCAATGATAGCATAGAATTAAAATAACTGTGAAAAGCACGTTAAGGGGTCTAGAATAATAGAAAACAATGAAAATAAAACACAAAAAGTCCAAACTTAAATAAAAATAATAGAAACATAATTTAATTAACTGCTCTAGTAGGTGATTAGACACATAAAATGAGAATATTAGCTAACTTAGCTTAAAAAACTGTCAAACAGTATTACACATAGGAATTGGAAAGGGAAAATCAAGTATATACCAATATTAAGTATATACATGAATGTAATTGTCTTTCTGAAAGCAAATAAGGAAAATAATTTTGAGGAAACTTGACAAAGTAATAGCTAAGAACTTTTCAAAATTAGTGAAATCTATAAACTGCATGTTATAAAAATCTTAGAAAACCCAAAGCACTATAAATATGGGATGGGAAAAAGATATATCAAAGAAAATTGACATTTCATAGTTAAGTTGAGGAAAATCAAAACTGATACAAACTTCAGCCACATAAACATAAAATAATCATTATATAAGAAATGTACGAGCATTACAGCAGATATCTCCTCATGAGCTATGCAAGCAAATAAGCAATGGAGCTATGTATTTGCCATACTGAGAGAAAAAAAAACCAGAACTATATAGTCTCATAATAAGTAGCCACATGTATAATCAAACATAAGGGAAACCCCATCACTAACTCTTCTAGTTACCGTAATAATATCTTTCAAAAGTGAAGACGAAATAAATTCTTTTAGATAAATGAAGTCTAAGAAAACAGTAGAAATAATGAGAAACAACTGAGAAAATACAAAGGAGGTATAAAAAAATCTAACCCAAACAATGTTTTAAAAAAATTTAAAAGAAGGCTATATAGAGAGGAGAAAATAAACCCCAAACTAGGGAAATGGAAAAATAAAATTCAGTTACACCAGCAATTGTACTGAATATCAGTGGTACGCATTTTCCAAATTGGAATGAAGAGAGTGTGATGTTAAAATTTGTAAATATTATGGCAATTCTCTACTAGGATGATGCGACGCATATTTATGATTGAATTTTTTTTTTCAAGAAAAGGTTTCTCTGTGTAATAACCCTGGCTAGCCTGGAATCACTTTGTAGACCAGGCTGGCCTCCAACTCATAGAGATCCTACTGGCTCTGCCTCCTGAGTGCAGAGATTAAAGGGATGTGACACCACGCCTGGCAAATGGATTGTTTGTTTGTTTGTTTTTTACTAAAATGCTCTGAATTATGTACATACAATTGTTTTTAACAATTTTATTATGTTGTAGACTATTTGAGCCTTGTCCCATGTTCCTTTTACCATTTCATCTGCAAATCCTGAAACTTCATCATTCCATATTAACTCTATTCTTCATAAAGTTATAAAAGTTAGTTTGAAATTTATATAACACAAAATTCCCTATATCTGACTAAAGGTGAGATACTTTCCACTGCTTGTGTATCCAGGTACAGAACTACTCATGATGGTCTCTTCTGGTGACTTGTCATCCTCTTGATGTCATCATATTCCACTTTCCCATTGTCCCTTAAAAGGGTGTTCTCTATCATAGAATTTCACGTGGTTAGATGTCATACGACTCCAGACAAACAATAGCTCTTTAGATCAACTTACGTTGTCACTAGTATTAACATTTCAATCATATTTAGTACTAAGTAAAGTTATTTCCCTGAACATAACAACAATTTATCTATTCTCAAGATGAGGGGCTTATGGGGGTGTTTCCAGTTTAATGTAAGTATAAATAAATCTGAAACCACTTCATAAACATTTTCAAGCATGTTATTTGTTTGTCAACCTTGAATAAATACTTAGTATCAAACATATTGAATTTTATTACATTTATTATTAACTTCATAAAAATAAACAGATTATCAAATTTATTGGAAAATGTAGTGCTTTGAATGAGAAATATATTTGTTGCGGGTCTAAGTTGTTGATCTCATGTTGCTTTAACCTTTGTTGTTTAGATTGAGCTAGACATTTTCCCATTTTCTTCAGGTTTTCTAACTTAGTAGAGTATAGGTTTTCATATTAATTTAGCAGAACACTATGAATTTAATTGGTGTCTATTGTACTGTTCCATTGTTAGCTTCTGATTTTGGTGTTTTGGAGCCTCTCTTGGTTTAGTTTGGTTTGTTGAGGTTGGGGACTGTAAATCATTTTTAACTTCTCAAAGAAGGAGCTCTTAGATTCTTTGACTGTTTGCAAAATTTTCCCTTTCTTGTTTCATTATTTTTGCTCTATTTTTTAAAAAAAATCTTCCCACCCATAGGCAAGCATGTAGGGCATTTTCTTAATTAGTGATGTATATACCATTATGGGTGGTTTCATCCCTAGGCTGATGGTTCTGGATTCTACAAGAAAGCATGCTGAAGAAAGCATGGGGAGCAAGCCAGTAAACTTCACTCTGCAGTGGCCTCTGCATCAGCTCCTGCCTTTAGGTGCCTGCCCTGCTTGAGTTCCTGCCCTGACTTCTTTTGATGGTGAACCATGGAAGGATGAGCTGAATAAGCTTTTTCCTCCCTGTGATAGTCTGAATAAAATTGGCCCCATAGACTTATAAAGGAAGTGCTATTAGAAGTATGGCCTTATTGCAGTAGGTATGGCTTTGTTGGAGTAAGTTTGTCACCAGCAGGTGGGCTTTGAGGTCTCAGAAGCTCCAGACTGGCCAGGGTGTCAGTATCACTTCCAGCTGCCTGCAAATCCAGGTGTAGAACTCTCAGCTTCCTCTCCAGCACCACACCTGTCTGAATGCCACCATGCTTCCTGCAATGACCATAATGGATGAAATCGTGGAACTTTAAGCCCAAATTAAATGATTTCTTTCCTAATAGTTGCGTTAGTCATGGTGTCTCTTCACAGCAATAAATCGAAGACACTCTCCAAGTTTCTTTGTTCATGGAGTTTCATCACAGCAACAATAACGCTAACTGAGCCAGCAATACTATCACAGTCTCTGTGAGTTTATATGTACATTTTCCCTATTGTAGCTGGAAAATGTTTCCGTGAAATCATTTATTACCTCTGAGTATTTCAATCTTTCTGCCCCCTTTTCAGAACAGATCTTTGAGCTTCAGGGCGCGCGCACGCGTGCACACGTGTATGTGTGTTAGACATTCCACATAGGCTTGAACAAATAAAATTCTCTTATTCTCTGAATACTGATCAGTTGTAGTTTTTGTGTTAATAATCATCTACTGCAAGAAGCTGATGAAGTGAGAATTGATCAGTGCACTGGTCTATGGATATAAGAATATGGAATTAGGAGTGTTTTGTTTCTTTCTTAATTTAGCAGAATAACTATAGCTGGTTTTACCCCTAGAACCCATGGCCTACCTATCTTACCTTGGGTCCTTAGTCTCATTGATATTATCAGAAATAAACAGAATCAGAAAGTGTTTGGTTACTCACATAACATTCATGCCACTATTAAAGCAGTGGGTATGTCTTTCTAGGTAGGTCATTATTTTAGGTTTCAGGATTCATAGAGGAGTAGCTTTGGTGATTAATTTCCTCCTCTGGTTGTACATATAACTTCTTCCAGCACAGTGACCACTGGCCAGTAAGGATGAAGGTTCCAGTTGTACAACAGCTTGGTTTATCCTCATTCTAAGTATGTGGTCTACTTCACCAGTAGGGTTTTGATGTCTAGTTGTGTAAGGTAACCAACAGTATTGGTAATAGCCCGTAATGTTGCAGAGTGAGATGTGTGTGTGTGTGTGTATGTGTGTGTGTGTGTGTGTGTGTGTGTGTGTAGTTCCATTAGCTAATAGCTCAGAAAAATGTAACACATTTCTGATGCTACTTGGTAGCACATAATGTCTAGTTGAGGTATTGATTCTCTTTCCCCATAGTATGGTACCATACCATTGAAATTCATTTTATATATGTGTATATTTTAGGAAGATTCTACAGTAGTGGGTTTCTATATGTTTTTTCAAATGGTTTTATTGTTAGATATCCCTTTCCATGTTCACTTCTCTACTCTGCTCTTACATCCTTCACCTTCTTTAATCTTTTCTCTTGAAATTCCCTCTTTATCTCTTTATAACACTATATGTTATGTCCCTTTATTAGAATATTCCCTTGTCCCTATGTTCTCTTATTAGCTATCTAACCTCTGTGGGTCATATAAATGGAACATACATAACTAAAGTTTAAGAGTTAACATGTACATATGAGAGAAAACATGTTTGTCTTTCTGGGTTACATTACTTAGGGTTACAGTTTCTGGTTCCTATAATTTACTTGTAAAATTCACAATTTCATTTTTATTATCTGCTTAATAATACTCAACTGTGTAAATGTGCCATATTTCATTATCTATTCATTATTTGATATATATTTAAGCTGTTGCCAATTTTTGACTATTATGAATAAAACAGCAGCGAACATGAATGAGCAAGTACTTCTGTAACAGGATGCATACAGTTCTGTGAGTATACGCCCAAGGGTAGTACAGCTAGATCTTGTTATGGATCTGTGTTCGGCTTTGTGAGGAAATGCCACACTTATTTCCATGGAGACCGTACAAATTTTTATTCCTACCAGTTGTGAATAACTGTTACCCTGTGCCCACAACTTTGCCAGCATCTGCCATTACTTGTCTTGACAATCTTGACCATTCTGACAGGAGTTAGATGAGATCTCAAATATATTAACAATTTTCCATTCAGCTAATAGATAAAGATACTAGACATTTTAAAAAGTGTTTCTCAGACAGTTTTGTTTCTTCTTTTAAGAACCCTCTATTTAGCTCCATGTTCGTTTTAAATTCAAGGTTGTTTTTTTGTTTGTTTGTTTTTTTTTTTTTTTTTTTTTTGTATATTTGTACATTTTAGATATTACCACTCTGTCAGATGAAGGCTGCCAGAGATTTTTTTTTTCTGTTCTGTAGACAGCCTCCTTACTGCAATGATGATGACCTGGGCATGCAGGTTGCTTTTGTTGATTGTGTGTGATTCCCACCTGATTCAGAGGGGGACGGTGCCTTACCTGCATGACCAGAGCTAGGCTTGGGAGTATGGGAATGGCAGCAGAAGACATGTTTCTGGGAAAACTCAACAGGCAAAGCTAGTGCAGGAACTGTGTGGCCTTAGAGTGTGCAGGTAGCTCCGTCAGGTAAGGTTCTGGGGGAACTTAACTAGAAGAAGCTATATGTACAGCCCTAGAGCAGTGGTTCTCAACCTTCCTAATGCTGCAACCCCTAAATACATTTTCTTATGTTGTCATGACCCCCAACCACAAAATTATTTCATTGCTACTTTATAATTGTAATTTTGATACTGTTATGAATCATAATGCAAATATGTGATATTCAGGATATCTGATATATGACCTCGCAAAGGGGTCCTGACCTACAGGTTGTGATTTGCTGATTTAGAGGGAAAGATTTAATTTCTAGTAGTTATGAAGATTCATCTCACCTACATTTTATTTGTCTTCATAGTCCTTCTAATACATATTCCTTCTTCTTCTTCTTCCGCTCCTAGTCTTTAAAAAACTTTCTCTAGACACAGAATTCCACACTGACATTTCCTGTTTTGAGGAGCAGAAGATATCCTAGAAGAAGCTAAGGATATCCTATGCCTTTGGGACTCCACTGTTTGTTATGAGAAGTCTACGACCATTGTTTTCCAACATGGAATGTGCCATTTTTAAGTTACTATTTTTAAATGCTTTTCTTGTCTTTGGTTGCCAGACATTTCATTCTGTTGTCCACATTTTCTTTGAATTTTTCTACTACTTTAGAATTGTCCATGGAATTTTAGTTAATTTTTATACTATGTGCCTAATGTAGAATGTTATTTGGCCCTTATATTGCCAAATGCTTATTTTTTTTTCTAAAATTGCTCAAATTAGAACGTTGTATAATGTTCAACATACCACAAGGCCCATGTATGTTTTTAATTTTTTTTCATACAATATATTTTAATTATATTTCTCATCACTCAAGTTCCAGATCCTCCTGCTTACTTTACCTATACAACTTCATGATCTTCCCCCCACCCAGCTCTCTCTCTATCCCTCCCCTCTTTTCTTCTTCTTCTTCTTCTTCTTCTTCTTCTTCTTCTTCTTCTTCTTCTGCTCTCTCTCTTTCTTCTTCTTTCTTCTTTCTTTCTTCTTCTTCTTCTTCTTCTTCTTCTTCTTCTTCTTCTTCTTCTTCTTCTTCTGCTTCTTGTCAAAATGAACATACATGAACAGAAACCTTGAGAACTATCAACACTAAAATTTCTCTTTAGAATTTTGAGTGTTTTAAAACAGTCTAAAAGGGGATTTCATACCACATAGTGTTTTACCTGTCATGGACAGTGGTTTCTATAGCCAGTCAATTTTAAAAGACTTTTCACATGCAATTTGTGGCTGTTTTCTTGAATATATGACATTAATTTTCAGCTAGCTGTTGTATTTTATGTCATAGTTAAACTCTCAGTGTGCTTGCTATATACTTATTGAGGGTGTTCTCTCTGTGTCTCTGTGTCTCTGTCTTTCTGTGTCTCTGTGTCTCTGTCTCTCTCTCTCTCTCTGTCTCTGTCTCTGTCTCTCTCTCTCTCTCTCTGTCTCTCTCTCTCTCTCTCTCTCTCTCTCTCTCTCTCTCTCTCTCTCTCTCTCCACCTTGGAAAGTAACTCACAGAGTTTTATAACCATAATTTGAGTATTGCTTTCACACTTATTGTTTCCTTCATATTTTTCTATCCATAAACACTCCTCTTACCCAGTCTCCCACTAAAAAGCTAGTTCAGCTTTCAGAATTTTAGCCCTGACACTTCCTTCATGGAAAGAAGTGCTGAGAAGTCAGAAGAAAGTTAGACACATTCCCCCCTATGTTCGGCACAACACACAAATTCTCTTCCCTCTTACCCTCCCAGGGCTTTTAGATTTCCTACCAATACTTGTACTCAAGAAATTATGTGCTGGTAGGAGTGGTTAGTATGAGAACTGATGATATTTTCAATACAGAATCAAAATTCAAGAGACATCTTTTGTCTACCTCAAAAAGTAGTGAACTTGAAATATAATATTTAGCCATGAAATTCTATGCCGGGTTCTCCACTAATTTCCTACATAAATTATCAATTTTGTATAAATGCTTAATAAGATTGTCTTATACAAGGTATCTAGATATGTGTAAAACAGAAGGAAAATATTCAGAATTGCTTTCAGTGCATTTAATTTTAGGTGATATAAAGATCAATATACTGGTTGAATGAATCGTTCATATAATGCTAAAGATTTTCCATCATGCATTCCTTATGTTAATATTTATTTTTGCTAATGTAGTGGAAAAGCTGCCCTGAATGTGGAAGCTCTTATCTACCACACTAGAGTGATGGCAGAGCACTTTTCTATGCTACTAAAATTAAAGTGTCTTATTACAGGGTATTTATGTTATGAGTGTTCTTAGGAAAGTGGAATTTTTATATTGTCATTAAGGTGAATATTAAAATGATACAATGGCAAAATATAGATTTTCATATGTCTTCAGCACGGATAAATTCTAGTGTAAAATACATACCTTAGAACAGAATGATATGCATTGAAGCCTTTGATTTAAAAGCAAGGCCCTGGGGTTTTAATGCTGTATCTTAAATTCCCTTAATTCACTTAGTAAAGTTGCTACAGAAATGGCATGAGTTTCCAACATAGTATTATGTTCTCTCTGATATTACATTCAAGAATAAAATTGAGTTGCTGATTGCTGACATCTTAAGTGAGGGCTCTGATGTGATATTATCCTCTGATTTATTGATGTCTGTGATATCAATATATATATATAGATATAGATATAGATATAGATAGATAGATAGATATAGATATATTCATTATCTATTCTGGTCCTTTCCTGATAAATGCCATTCCAGATTTCCATTGGGAAACTGGTGCTTACTATTTGGTATGACTTGGCTCCATCTAGAAATTTGTTTTTAAACTTTAAGCATAGCAAAAATTCCTTACAGTACTTATTAAGCTTAGTCAGTTGGACTTACTAGTTTTGCTCATTTGGCAGGTCTTAGGCAGGAATTGAGGATATGCACTCCTTACATGGTGGTGCTGATACTGTGACTCTTTCAGATGTTGCTAGGCTGCAGCCCAAACACAAGAACCAAAGGACTAAGACACGTTCTCTGCCTAGTAGGGTCCTCTTGTCTCACCAATATGCGCCATGCTGAATCAGAAGCACACATCAATATAGTGAGGGTTTGCCACTGGGATGTGGAAATATGGGTGGCCATTGGTTAGAAGCCAAAACGTGACCAGTGGTATGTTTTGGTCAAAAACACAATGATAATTTTGATACAAAGCCAATGTCTAGAGAAGTAAAACAATAAGTTGTCACTGTGGAAAAAGAGAGAAATGGAAGTTCTCTGTTCACCTGGACATTGTTTCAGTTCTCAGTTTGCCTTCAGGAAGTCTTCCTTGATTTTTCCTGACCATGACATTCTGTGTACACCCCTTATTATTAAGTTTTGCTAATTTTCTTTTAAAAATATTATTTTAATAATAATTATTCTATTATATGCATTAAACATTTTAGTCTTTGAGAAAAAAGGTCATTTCTTATTAATCTTTGGACTATGATAGTTTCACCAAAATTTTATGAGTGTTTCATATCCATTAAAGTTTTGTTCACTAAAAAATTGGGATAGTTCATAATGGATGACATGTGCAAAGGAAAGTCAAGGAATGTCACATTCTGGACAATGTCCTGGAGTTGTGGCTATCTGTATCTGGGGAAAGCTGTTGTCACTATAATCCTTGGTTGTTTTAAAGGAACTGTCCATACTCTTGCCATTGGTACAGAGAATGACAAAGTAAAATTCTTAAGGGGATAAAGGGCAATAGACTAGGAAATGTAAACTCTAGCTGGAAAGACAAGCAGAAGGGAAACATGTCTAAAGTTGAAAATTCATTGAATGCATACATGAAAGAAGGTATATTTATTTAACAGCCAAAGTAAAATAAATCAGAATTGGATTTTCCTTTGGGATTTAATAAATGTCATCAGTATCTTTAAAAATAAATACTAATTTGCATAAATATGAATAAAGAGTGAACTCATCTTCCATATTCATTTTTATAGCCCTTTTTACATTCTAAGTGACACTATAAGAGTGTGTGGTAGACCCGCTACCTGAATTTACCTTGTTCCTGCTCTACTTGGCAGTGATAATTTTCAAAATTACTAAAAACTGCCTTGTCAAAACATTTATGTAGCACGTCCTATCTCCAATTAGATGGAAAGACCCTTGGCAGCACATACCCAGAAAGTCTCACAGCATGCCACTTCTCACCAAACAGAATTGGTTTCTAGGAGTCCTGTGGAGAAAGAGCTGCTAAGAACATGTCTGGGCTTGATGAGAAAGGACATAATGATGGCATAGTATATCCCATATATTATATTGTCACTTCTTTTGTAACTTCACTTGCAGGAGATGACTAGGCTCAGTGAAAGAATATTGAATGAATATAATGAATTTAAACTTTATGAGGTTGTTTCTATGAACCTTATCTTAAAATTTATGAATTTAAAAAGTTAGAATGTAACTTTTAAAAATGTAAGTTAGAATCATTTGTACACAATAATTTACAAATAATACGAATCACTGATGAGACTGTGTATTTAACTTCTTGAAACATGTTTTTATTACATTTTGAAGTTTTAATATACTTCAAAACTTCAGTGCCAAGTATTTGCTCCTTAGGTATATGAAGGTGTTGGTGTCCTTGGAACCTGGTGACGTTTTAGGAAGTAGAGTTTACTGAAAAGAAGTTAGGACATTAAATATAAGCATGCCCCTTCAGGAGATCTTGGGAACGCAACTCATTTCTCTGCTTTTATTTTCTGGACACCACAAAGTCAGCAGCTTCTGTCACCTGTTCTCAACGACATGATGGATGCCAATGGCCCAGAGTGACAGGACCAAGGGACAGTGAACTGAACTAAGACAAATGAAAATGTAAGTCAAGATAAACCTTTCATTCTTTTAACATGGTTATCTCAGGCATTTTGTTACACAATGTTAATAGTTCTCTTCTGAAGTATTCTGTTTTTAAGGCCCAAAACAGAACTATTATGCCCTTCCTTGTGTTCCTTAGTTAAGAAAATTGGCTCCACCATCATAATAATTTAACACTGAATTACTAGATTATGTTTTTCTTCAAGTATAAAGTTTTTACTGGATAGTAGACAATATAAAGTGCCTTAAGTTTGGAAATGTATGTTATAATTACAGACTGTCAGGGATTAGAATTTGAATGAATACTATGTTATATCTTTTATATTACTTCTATATTCATGTAGGCGTTCTTGTCATCAACAAGTTTGAATCCATTCACTTTAGATCTCTTAAAAACCCAATGGTTTTTGACTAGTAACTAAATTCTTAATTCTTTTCCTTTCCTTCAGTAAAATTAATCCAAATTGCTCTTACAACACTAATACCTTATTTTTTATTCATTTTCAGTAATGAAAATTCCTGATTCTTACAGATTTCAATATTACCTCAGTTAAAATATGTATGGAATATTTTTTACTGTACTTCTCCTTAGGTGTGGGAAAGCCCTGTCTGTCTCCAGACTTGAACTTCTAAACCCTGCAAGGTTCAAGTCTGTTGTATGTATTTAATGGACGGCTTCATTGTTTTAACTTCTTCTGGATGGTGTTTATTTTTTTATTTCCTTGTCTTTCATTATCTTTGATACACAAAATTATGATTCCAAGATTTATTTATTACATTTTATTTCTATGCCAACTATTACATCTTCCATGTGTGCATGTGTATACATGCACTCCACACATATAATTATATACATTCTATACATAAGAAATTAATAACATAAAAGTTGGATAAAGAGGCAATTCAACTGCAGTATAATTGACATTGTAGAAATAAGACAATTTCTAACCCAGTGATTTTTCATTAGCTATGTATATCCTAATGGTAGCACCATCTCTATTTTTGAAAAATTCTCAACTTTTAGCTCAGTCTTTTTCTTTATTGTGTTCCACTGCACTCTCTTATTAAGGCTCATCTCTAATAATTTGGTACCTTTTAATTATGCTTCATATACAACACACCTTTCTTTGATGTGGAAACAGCTGCAATAAGACATTAGAGCAAACTAAGATCTAGAATTCTGTGCCTCCTAGGACTTAAATGAAAATTATACACTAAAACTCTGAATGACCTGTGCGGAGAGATGCATAATTGGAGACAGGCTGTCTGTCTGTAATTTAAGATTATCTTAGGCAAAATTGTTAACATGTAAGTTTTTATCTTGTGCTTCATCTTTGACAGGATATATCCCAATGGCCAATTAGACTTCATTTAATTCCTTTTTCTACATTACATTGCCACATCATATTGTATTATATCATGACACATCATGGTGTTTCATGCTCAGTCATGTCAGTACTCCATATATGCTTAGTACCTGGGTTTTAGTGCTCTTCACCCAGATAACTAGGCACATATGTTCAAAGAGGAAAGACTTAAATAAACCTTCATCCTTATCATTCCTCTATACTTGAAAAAAATGTATTTTATTTAAAATATGTTTTTCATAAAACCATATAGTATGACAGGTTCTAAAAAACATATGAATCTGAATAAAGACAACTTTAAGCAGATCAAAGGAGTGGTAGGTATTTTGGGTTGAGAATATGGTATAAATATTCCTATATATTCAACCTTCAAGTCTAGACACTTTAATTTCAGACAACAGTACAGTTGAAAGCATATAAGCATTGTTCTTTTTTATTTTTTGTAAATGTCTTCACTTGTTTAATATGACTGTCTATTTTCTAATGTTAATACATCGCAGGTTGTAATGCCATTGGATCTACAGGGCATTCACTCAGCAGTTCTTCCTTTGTTGTTATTGATTGATTGATTGATTGATTGATTGATTTGCCTAAATTTTATAACTTTTTAGAAAGAATTTTTTATACAAAAACTATTTTAGATAAATTACTATAACTTATTTTACGAATTACTGTGAATAGCCAGGCATGATGGCATAACATCTGTAATTATAGCATTTGGGGAGGCAAAGGAAGGAAGGTTTGGAATTTGAGGCCACTTTGGTATATGTAATGAGTTTGAAGCCAGTCTGGGCTACAAATATATATATATATATATATATATATATATATATATATATATATATATATATAGTGAGAATTCATATTATCAACAACAACAAAAAAGAAAGATAAATAAATAAATAAATAAAATGTTTTTCAGGTTCTAATTATTTATAACTGAAATTTATTCTAGCATGTTAGTTGAATCCTATTTATTGTCTATGAACTTATTTTAAAAATCTGAGCAGACCTTGATAGACTAATGGAATTCCACTTTAGGCACTAGGAGCACTATAATGATGCATAAGATTAGGAAACATTTTTCCTTTCACGCTTAATTTTATTAGGACTTTGTTAAATCTCTGTTTCATCTAGTATCAGTTCACATTTTTAATGCAAATCGGTCTATCAAATGAGTAGTTGATAATTTTACTATCTCAAGATGTGTAGAGATGTTCATGTTTTTATTTGCAGTATGTGACTTTCCTATCTCTAGCATTAATTTTTTTCAAGAATCATTTTTTAGGTTTATTGCCTTTCTTTTAAAAAATAACTAATTTAATTTAATTTTATATGCATTGGTATGAAGGTGTCAGGATCCCTGGAACTGGAGTTATAGACACATGTGAATTGTCATGTGGGTGCTGGGAATTAAACCTCTGTCCTTTGGAAGAGACATATCTCTAGGCCCTTGCTACATTTCTCTGTTTCATTCCTTACTGCTACATAATTTATTTTTACTCATATTTATAACTATATTCTCTGTGCTTCATTTTTATACTTTTCTAAATTTCTTGGATAATTACCTCCTCTACTTATTTTTACTACTTGTTTGTTGTAGAAATTATTTTGAAACATTAGACAATGGAAGATGAAGAGAGGGCTCAGTGAAAGAGTTGTTTTGAAAGCATGAGGGTTTGAGCCCAAACCTCATAGCACCATGTAAAAGTTTCATTTGTGGCTATAGGGTATCTCTTTGCAAAAGTAAATGCTTATTCATTGCACCCATAGGGCTTTATTTTATTTTTTTTTACCATTAATCTTACTTATTAACTTTACATTGCATCACAGCCCCCTCCCTCTTCTCCTCCCAGCCCCACCAACCCTTTCCCTTCTTCCCCCCCCCTCACCTATTCCTCTGAAAAGGGGAACAACCCTGCCCACTCACTGCAGCTCATCAAGTTGCATCAGGACTGACTTCATCCTCCTCCCCTGTGGTCTGACAAGGCTGTCCCATCAGGGAGAAGTGATAGAAAATCAGGAAACAAAGACCATGTCACAGACAGCCCTTGCTCTCCTTACCCCTCAAGGGGATCCTGTTGGCATCAGGAACATCCAACCAACACCACAGATAACCAGATGGCTAAAGGTCAGCATAAGACACAAACAACAAGAGCCAGAAAAACATGGCATCACCAGACCTCAGGTATCCTACCACATCAATCCCTGGATACCCTGACACAGCTGAAGCAAAAGATGATGACCTTATAAAGTTGATATAGGTCTTAAAAGAAGGTATGAGTAAATCCCTTAAAGAAATACAAGCAAATTGAATCAAACAGTGATGAAAATGATTAAACCCCTTAATGAAATACAGGAAAATACAATTAAACAAGTGAAGGAAATGGATAAAACTGTCCAAGACATGAAAATGGAAATAGAAGCAATAAAGAAAAAACAAACTGAGGCAATCTTGGAGACTGAAAACCTGGGCAAGGGAACAGGGACTACAGATACAAGCATTACCAACAAAATATAAGAGATGGAAGAGCAAATCTCAGTTGTAGATGATACAATTGAAGAAGTTGATACATCATCAAAAATATGATAAATCTAAAAAGTTCCTGAAATAAAACATTTATACAATAAGAATCTGGGACACAATGGGCAAACTGAAGAATAATAGGAATAAAGAAGAAGACTTCAAGCTCCAGGGCCCAGAAAAAAATTTTCCACAAAATCATAAATAAAAACGTCCTCAACTGAAAGAAAAAAATGCCTATAAACATACAAGAAGCTTACAGAACACCAAATACATTGGACCAGAAAAGACAATACTCCTGAAACATAATAATAGAAACACTAAATGTACAGAACAAAGAAAGAATATTAAAAGATACAAGGAAAAAAATACTAAGCTGCATATAAAGTCAGACTTACACGTTACTTCTCAATAGAGACTCTAAAAGCCAAAAAGGGCTAGGAAGTTACTTTACAGACACTAAGAGAACACAGATGTCAACCCTGAATACTATACCGAGCAAAACTTTTAATCACCATAGATGGAGAAAACAAGATATTCCACAACAGAAGCAAATTTTAAACAACATCTATCCACAAATTAAGCCCTACACAAGATACTAGAAGGAAAATTCCAACCCAAGGAGGCTAACTATATCCAAGAAAACACAGAAAATAAATAACCTCACATCACCAAAACCAAAAGAAGGGAAGCACACAAACACACCACGCACATATACTCCACATATACTCTTCCACTACCATTATCAAAATAACAGGAACTAGAAATCATTGGTCATTAGCATCTCTTAGCATCAATGGAGACTCAATTCCCCCAATAAAAAGACACAGGCTAACAAAATGGATGTGAAAACAGGGTCTATAATTTTGCTGTATATAAGGATACTCTTCAGCAACAAAGATAGACATTATCTTAGAGTAAAGGTCTAGAAAAAGGGTTTTCCAAGCAAACAGATGCAAGAAGCAAGTTGTAGTAGCCATTCTTGTATCTAATAAAATATACTTTTAACCAAAATCAAAAGAGATGAGGAAGGACATTTCATACTCATCAAAGAAAAAAATTACAGCAAGATGCCATCTATATTCTGAACATCTTTGCCCCAAATGCAAGGGCAGCCACATTTGTAAAAGAGACGTTACAAGAGCTTAAATTGCGCACTGGACCTCACACTCTAATAGTGGGAGACTTCAACATCCTACTCTCACAAATGGACAGAATATCAAGACAGAAACTAAACAGAGAATTATGAAACCAACCAATGTCATGAATCAAACATACCTAACCTATCTACAGAACATTTCACCAAAACATAAAAGAATATATGTTCTTCTCAGCAACTCAAGAAACCGTCTCCAAAATTGGTCATATACTTTATCACAAACCAAGTTTCAAATGATTAAAAAAAACTCGAAATAGTCACTTGTATCTTATCAGACCACCATGGATTAAAGCTAGATTTCAACATCAACAGAAACAATAAACCTACAAACACATGAAAACTGAACAATTCTCTACTCAATGATTACTAGGTTAGGGAAGAAATAAATAAATGAAAAACTTTCTAGAATTCAATGAAAATAAAGGCACAGCATACCCAAACTTATGGGATACAATGAAAGCCATGCTAAGGGGAAAGTTCATAGTACTAAGTGCACTCATGAAAAAAACTGAAGATGTCTCATACTAGAAATTTAAAAGCACACCTAAAGGCTCTAGAACAAAAAGAAGCTAACATACCCAAAGGAGCAGACAGCATGAAATTATCAACCTCAAGACTGAAATCAATAACTTAGAAACAAAGAGAGCAATACAAAGAGTCAATAAAACAAAGATCTGGTTCTTTGAGAAAATCAATAAGATAGACTACCTAAAAGCCAGAGAGACTGTATCCAAATTAAGAAAATCAGAAGTGAAAAGGGAGACATGACAACAGACCCTGAGGAAACCAAAAAAATCATTAGGTCTTATTTCGAAAGCCTATACTCCACAAAAATCTAAATAAATGGATGATTTTCTTGATGGATTTTATTATCAAAATTAAATCAAGATCAGGTAAACAATCTAAAAATTTCTATAACCCATAAAGAAATAGAAGCAGTCATCAACAGTCTCCCAAGCAAAAAATAAAAAGCAAAAAAAGGAAAAGAAAACAATAAAACAAGATTGTTTTAGCACAGAATTCTGTCAGGCTTTCAAAGAAAAGCTAATACCAATACTCCTCAAACTATTACACAAAACAGAAACAGAAGGAACATTACCAAACTCATTCTTTGAGGTCACAGTCACCTTGATACATAAACCTCATGAAGACCCAACAAAGAAAGAGAATTTGAGACCCATTTCCCTTATGAACATTGATGCAAAAGTGCCCAATAAAATCCTTGCAAACTGAATCCAAGAACACATCAAAAATATCATCCACCATGACCAAGTAGTCTTTATCCCAGGCATGCATGTGTGATTTAATATACAGAAATACATCAATCTAACCCACCATATAAACAACCTGAAAGAAAAAATATGTGATCATCTCCTTACATGCTGAAAAACCATTTGACAAAATCCAACACTCCTTCATGTTTAAAGTCTTGGGGAGATCAGGAATACAAGGCACATACCTAAGTATAGTAAAGGCAACATACAGCAAGCCTATAGATGACATCAAACTAAATGGAGAGAAGCTTAAAGCAATTTCACTGAAATCAGGGATGAGACTAGGGTGCCCACTCTCTCTATATCTCTTCAATATATTTAGTACTTGAAGTTATAGCTAAAGCAAGAAGACAACTAAAAGAGATCATTGGAAAGGACGAAGTCAATGTATAGCTCACAGGTGTTATGATAGTGTACAGAAGTGACCTCAAAAATTTTACCAAGGAACTCCTACATCGGGTAAACACCTTAAACACAGTGGATGAATATAAAATTAACTCATAAAAATCAGTAGCCCTCCTGTATACAAAAGACAAATGGGCTGACAAAAAAAAAAATTGGGGAAACAACACACTTCACAACAGCCACAAAACATAAAGTCTCTTAGTATAACTCTAACCAAGCAAGTTAAAGACTTGTGTGAAAAACTTCAAGTCTCTGAAGGAAGAAATTGAAGAGAATATAAGAAGATGGAAAGATCTCCCATGTGCGTGGATAGGTAGGATTAACATAGTAAAATGACCATCTTAACAAAAGCAATCTATGGATTCAGTGCAATTCCCATCAAAATGCCAAGACAATTCTTTACAGACCTTGCCATTCTCAACTTCATGTGTAAAAACTAAATACCCCTGAATAGCTAAGACAGTACTGTGCAATAAAATATCTTCTAGAGGTATCTCCATCTCTGACTCCAAGCTATACTACAGAGCAATAGTACTGAAAACTGTGTGGTACTGGCATAGAAACAAATAATGCAATTAAAAAGTAGGATACAAAGCTAAACAGAATTCTTAACAGAATCATATTGAATGGATGAGAAGCACTTAAAGAAATGCTCAACATGCTTTGCAACCTTGGAAATGCAAAGCAAAATGACTCCAAAATTCCATCTTACAACTATCAGAGTGACTAAGATAAAAAAAAAAAAAAAACTCAAATGATAGCACAAGTGGTTGTGTAAATTTGTACAACCACTTTGGAAATTAAATTGGCACTTTCTCAGAAAAATGAGAATAGCTCTACCTCAAAATCCAGCTATACCACTCCTAGGCATATACCGGAAAGATGCTCCACCATACAACAAGGGTATCTGCTTAACTATGTTCAAGTGGTGTTTTTCAAAAAAAGCCAGAGACTGGAAACAACACAGAATGGATAAATAAACTATGGTATAACAATGGAATACTATTCAGCTATGAAAAACAAGGATATCATGAATTTGCAGGAAAATGGATGGAGTTGGAAAAGATCATCCTGAGTGAAGTAACCCAGGCCAGAAAGGACACACATGGTATATATACTCATTTATAAGTGGATATTAGCCATATAATATAGGATATCCATATTATAATTCCCAGACCTAAAGGAACTAAGTAATAAGTAGGCCCTAGGGAAGATGCTTAATTCTCATTCTGAAGGGTAAATAGAATAGAAACTGGAAGTGGTTGAAGGGAGGCAACAGGATGGCATCTTATCACAGAAGTCCTCTGGAAGACCCCACCTAGCAAGGGATTGAAGCATAAGCTGAGTTTACAGCCAAACTTTCATCTGAGTGCCAGGAGTCCTATGGAAGAGTGGGCAGTTAGAAGGACCTGGGGTTGGAGGTGGAGACAAAGCTCCACAGGAAGACCAACAGAGCCAACAAATCTGAGCCACGGTCATCTGCAGAGACTGCTGCAACAAACGAGGACCATGCATGGAGAGGACTTGGGCCACTCACTCAGATATAGCCTATAGGCAGCTCAATCTCTATATGGGTCCCCTGTTAAGAGGAGCAGGGATTGTCTCTGCCATGTACTCCTTTGCTTGCACTTTGATCACTTTTGTGTGCCAGGGTGCCCTACCATGCTGTAGAGGAAGACAACACAGGCAGTCCTGAGGAGACTTGATAGGCTGGGGTCAGTTCACATGGGAGAAGGGTTACTCTTCTCTGAAGACTAGGGGAGTGAATGGGTGGAAGACAAAGGGAGGATGGGACCTGGAGGAGACAAGGGAAGGGGCTATGATTGCAATGTAAAACAAATACATTTTTTTAAAATAAAAAAGGAATAAATCTCAAAAATTAAAACCAAGTATTTAAGAAAAAAATCAATATAAAGGAACATTGCCAAATTCATTCTATGAGCCACAGTCATCCTGACATGTAAACCCCACAAAAACTCAATAAAGAAAGAGAACTTCAGATTAAATTCACTCATGAACATCCATGCAAAAATACTCAATAAAATATTTGAGAACTGAATCCAAGAGTACATCAAATACATCATCCACCATGTTCAAGTAGGCTCCTTCCCAGGGATGCAAGGATGTTTCAACTCTCAAAAACTATCAATGTAATTCACAATATAAACAAACTGAAAGAAAAAAATTACACGATCATCTCATTTCATGGAAGAAAAGTCTTTAACAAAATCCAACACCCCTTCATGGTAAGAGTTATGGAGAGATCAGGAATACAAGGCCCCTACATAAACATAATAAAGGTAATATACAGCAAGCCAATAGCCAACATCAAATTAAATGGAGAGAAACTCAAAGCAATTATGCTAAAATCAGGAACAAGACAAGGCTGCCCACTCTCTTCATATCTCTTTAAGATAATACTTGTAGTTTTAGCTAGAGAAATAATATAACTATAGGAAATCAATGGGATGCAAATTGGAAAGGAAAAAGTCAAAGTATCCCTATTTGCTGATGATATGATAGTCTACATAAGTGATCCCCAAAATTCTTCCAGAGAACTCCTACAGAAAAGTGGCTTGATACAAAATTAATTAAAGAAAACCAGTAGCCCCATTATATACAAATGACAAATGGGCTGAGAAAGAAATTAGGGAAATAACACCATTTACAATAGCCACAGATAATATAACTGCAACCAAGAAAGTGAAAGATGCATATGACAAGAGCTTCAAGTCTCTGAAAAAAGAAATTGAAGAAGATATCAGAAGGCAGAAACATCTCCCAGGCTTATGGATCAGTAGGATTAACATCATAAAAATGGCAACCTATAGATTCAATGCAATTCCCATTAAGATGACAACACAATTATTTACTGACCTTGAACGAAAAAATCTCAACTTCATATGGAAACAAACAAACAAACAAAAAAACCCAGAATAGCTAAAACAACCCTATACAATAAAAGAACGATCTCCATCTCTAACTTTAACCTATACTACAAAGCAATAGTAATTAAAAAAACCTGCATGGTATTGGCATAAAAAGACACTGATAAATCAATGGAATTGAATAAAATACTCAGAAATAAACCCACACATCTATGGACATTTCATTTTTGAGAAAGAAGCCAAAACCATACAATGGAAATAGTATAACATCTTCAACAAATGGTGCTGGTCTAACTGAAAATCTGCATGTAGGAAAATGCAAATAGATCCATATTTATCACTCTGCACAAAACTCAAGTCCAAGTGGATCAAATAACTCAACATATAACAAGATACACTAAACCTATTCAAACAAAAAAATGGGAAGAGCCTTGAACTCATTGGCACAGGAAACAACTTCCTGAACAGAACACCAACAGCTCAGGCTCTAAGATCAATAATTAATAAATGGTACCTCATGAAACTGATAGGTTTCTGTAAGGCAAAGCACACTGTTGACAGAATAAAATGTCAGCCTTCAGGTTGGGAATAGATCTGCACCAACCGTGTATCAAAGTGCTAATATCCAATACATACAAAGATCTCAAAAAATTAAACACCAACAAACCAAATAATCCAATTAAAAAATTAGGTACAAAGTTAAGCAGAGAATTCTTAACAGAGGAATCTTGAATGACTGAGAAGCACTTAAAGAAATGCTCAAAGTCATTAGTCACCACAGAAATGTAAATCAAAAGGCCTCTTAAATTCCATCTTATACCCTTCAGAATGGCTAAGATAAAAAAACTCAAGTGGCAGCACATGCTGGTGAGCATGTGGAGAAAGGGGAACACTCATCCATTTCTGGTGGGAGTGCAAACTTGTTCAACCACTTTGGAAATCAATATTGTGCTTTCTCAGAAAATTTGGAATAGCTCTACCTCAAGATTTAGCTATATCACTCCTGGCCATATACCCATCATACAACAAAGACATTTGCTCAATGATGTTCATAGCAGCTTTATTTATAATAGCTAGAAGTGGAAACAATCCAGATGTCCCTCAGAAAAAGAATAGATAAAAAAAAATGTGGTACATTTACACAATAAAATATTACTCAGCTATTAAAAGCAAGGAAATAATGAACTATGCAGGCAAATGGATGGAACTAGAAAAGACCATACTGAGTGAGATAACCCAGATCCTGAAAGACACATGGTTTATAAGCAGATATTAGCCATATAGTACAGAATAAACATACTATAATTCACATACCCAAAGAAGCTAAGGAACAAAGAAGTCCTAAGGGAGGATGTTTGAGTCTCACTCTGAAGGGGAAATAGTATGACATCAGAAGTGGTTGAAAAGAGGGAAAGGATAGGAGAAGGAATGCTGAGGGAAATGATGGTTATGGATCAGATATGGGGAGAGAAGGGGAAGCAGTTGGACAAGCTTTGCAGAGAGAAGAGAAACCATGGGCATGGTCATCTCTGAGACAAGCTTGAGACCTACAACAAGTTGGGCTCCTGGAGCGACTCTACTAAGACTCCTAGTATCAGGGTCATTGACACTGAAAAGACCACCCTCTAACTAGACAGTCCTCCTAGTCGAGAGAGGGGACTATCAACCTACCCACAAAATCTTATACCAAAAACTTACCCTGCTTACAAGATGTGCAGAGATAAAGACAGAGTAGAGATTGAGGGAATTTCCAACTAATGCCTGGCCCAACCTGAGACCTATCCTATGGGAGAGAGCCATCTTCTGACACTAATAGTGACACTCTCCTATCCTAGCAGACTGGAGCCCAGCAGAGCTGTCCTCTGAGAGCATCCACCCATTAGAAGATCAAAACAGATGCTGAGACTCACAGCCAGACATTGGACAAAGTATAATGAATCTTTTGTAAGAGTGACGGGAAGGATAGAAGGACCTGGAGGGGATAGGAACTCCACAAGAAGACCAACAGAGCCAACTAAACTAGGTTCAGGGCATCTTTCTGAGACTGAAGCACCAACCAAGGACCATGCAAGGATTAGACTTAGGCCCTATACACAGATATACCTGTTAGGCAGTTTGGTCTTCATGTGGTTCCTCTAGTAAGGGGACTGAGAGCTGTCTCTGACAAGGACTCTGTTGCATGTTTTTCTACCATTTCCCCTGGCAGGGCTGCCTTGTCAGGCCACCAAGGAAGAGGATGCTCTCAGTCCTGATGTGCTTTGATGTCCATGGGTGAGTTGATGGGGGGGAGGGAATCTCCCCTTTTATGAAGGTAGGGCAAGGAGGATAGAGGAGTAGAGGGGACAAGGGTGGGATTGGGAGGAGGGAAGGGAAGGAGCAATGATTGGGATCTAAAGTGAATAAATACATTAAGTAATTAAATAACAACAACAACAATAAAACAATAACAACAACAACAACAATAATAATAATAAGCGACATAGAGTGATATGACTGGAAATGGGAAAGAAAAAATATGTGTGCCCCTACATAGAACTTGGTTTCTTCAATGAGCAGTTATGCTACCTTATAACTAATCAATGAAAATAGTTCAAAATATATAACTCTTATATTTTTCAAAATTATTTTATCTTCATGATGACTTCTCTTAATTACATTATTTCTATTGATTTAACCTACTGTGTCATTTGATTTGAAGCAAAGAAAAAAATATTATTTAAAAAAAATCTCAAACCAAACACCTATATTCTTACTTATGTATTTTATTAAATTTTTGAAAGTAAACAAATTTTTGGTAAAGTAGCTAGTCTAACTTATTTAATCTTGAAATTTCTTTGAAGCCCAATGTTCATTATTACAGATATTCTGCTGATAATTAATAAAATTATTTTTGCTACTCACCCAAGTTTAAGCATCCAGAAGCACCAAAGCCCCTGCAAAGTTACCATAACTCTAGTGGTGTTAATTTAGTCTTCTTCTCTTAGAAGGACCAGGATGTATCTTGACACATTTAAGCTCTTGACAAGAAACCGTCTCAGCTGAAAGTACTCTCTTCCTCCACACCTTTTTATTTCTCTTAAAACCCATTTTCCCAGAGATATTGAAATACAAACTTCTGGTACTAGGAGAATACCTCTGCACATTTAAGTGGGGTTTAGGGACAAAGAACATTTCTCAATAAACCTACTCTAGTCTGAGGAAATGCTATTTCTTGTTTGATATATCTCCCCACTAGTGGGATATAAATGTTTCTCTGCCGCTGTTACCTCCCCATAGATAATGGCTGCAAAGTCAAGAATAAGGTGTTTGCTACTAAAGAGACAGTGTGCGGTTTTCTTTAGTTTGGGGGATGGTATAGCTATGCTGAGTCAATTTGCCATGGCCCCTCTGTCAACAGTCATTTGGTTCCACTCCACAGTCCTTGGATATCAGATGATGGTGGCCAGTGCGTGTGAACTGGAGTATCTCAGAATCCCTAAAATTGAAGAGGACTCACTGGTGTTTTGACCTTTAATCTTAGGGTTCTCCGTACACTGTCCTTCGATTCCCTGAAGTGTCATCCAGTGTGTTGGGATGCTTCATCCTATATTCCTGCAGAGGTTAGACACTTAGACTTGGAGGCTGAGAGGCAATTAAGGCTGTAAGTAAGAGGTAGAATGGAGTTGCGAGCAAGAACTGTGTTTTAGCCAAGAATGACAACAAACAGGGGAAAGTGGGGCATGAAAACAGTAAAGCGCATTGTTGTAATTATAACATCTCAAATTCTAGGTAATATGGGCCAGTTTGCTATGAATGTGTGTGTGTGCCAGGTTAGGAAAGGCAATAGGAATTTATTATAGAGAATTCATGATTTATGACAGGTGGATTCATTTTGCTCTTGACTTTGTTCAGCATTTAAATTCTTCTTAGGGTAATTGGACTAGGAAAACAATTACGTGCTTGTTTGTTGTGGTTTTGCTTTCAGTTCAGTTTTTGCTTTGGGAGGACAATCTATCACTGTGTAGTCCAGGCTGACCTGAAACTCAGTATGTAGCCTTGCATGCCAGGCAGTCACGACAGTCTTCTTGCCTCAGCCTTGTGCCTGTGACTGCAGACTCAAGTGTCCTCTCCAAGACAGGGCAAACTCTTCACACTAAATTTAATTACTGTTTTATTCAAACATATTTTTTGTTTACTACAAATAATAATGATATTCTTTGGAAAAATGGTGTGATATCCATTAAGATGATACCATGGACACCAACATATGTGACTTTGGGGGTACTTGAAAATGGAAGAAACATAATGAAGGTCTTGAAGACTCCAGAATGTTTACTTAAAAATTAAAAATATAAGTGTGTGTGTATAAAATTCTTTATTAATTCATCTTATATTTATGAAAATTCTTTTAATTTCATCATGACTGCACTACACACACACACACACACACACACACACACACATACACACAGCATACATGTGGAGAGCAGAGAACAACTTTCAGGAGTCACACTTCTCTTCTTCTACCTTGTGACTTCTGGAGATAGAACCCAGATTGTTAGGCTTGACTACAAGCCCCTTAGCTCCTGAGCCACAATTAATTGTAGAAGAGGAACTTCTATGCCTCAACAATAGAAAGAAAAACATGCAGTGAATTACAAGAAATATTTGTCACTATAGCTTGTATGTCAGCTCATATGTCATATGTGCATATAGACATGCACACAGGCCTATTTCTTCTAGATCATCCTATTAGCATTGTCTTTCTAATGGGACCACCATATTTTATATCTCAATTAATATTAAGACTTCTTCATTTCAGCTCTTAAATACTAATACACTCTTTTTTCTTTTAGAGCAATTTTCTGCACTTAAAAAAATGCCGATTCTTAGGTTAGCAGAGCAATTCCTTACTAACCTTTCTTTCCTTAGCTACTGATATCCTGAACTAGTATTGTGCATTCTTGAAAAGGATTGTGAGCTATATTGACACGGCACTGCTAGCAAAGTGTACAGTGTAGAAGGGGCCTCTCGCTGGTGTAAACTTGTGAGACTGCCTTTACTACTGAAGTATTGTACAGGATATTTTTCACTGATCTAACAATCATGTTTTAATATGTTGATAAACATATTTTCACAGGAGGCCTGAAAATAGTTTCTAAATGATAAACAAAAAGAAAAATGACAGAGATGCTAAATATTCACTACAAAAAAGTTTTTTTATAGCCAGTTTTCAGCAAAGCAGCCACAGAACACATAATTCAACCAGATGTTTGAGTTTTTATCTTCCATTCTCATTGCTAACATATTATCAAATCATAATCTTTTTTTGCTAAAGAGCACTTTACTTATGTTGACATTTCCATGGTTCTTGGTGATGTCAATCATCTTCTTATCTCTGTGTTTGGATATTTGTGGTTTTCTAGAGGAATTTTTTCATGTAATTTGTGTATGAGTTAGGGGCAGGTAGAATGTGATTTTGTATTAATTTTGAGTATTTTTTTGATATTCTGGATATTTATTTTTCCAGTGCTAGTTATGTGACAAATAGTGTATTTCTACTTATTGATTCTGGACTTTTGAAAGTTAAGTCTATGTTTAGAAATGAAACTAAAGCCATGCCTGGGATATAACTTATAGCAAAAATGATATTATGGTATTGGACTGGGACCAGGGCATCTGGGGAAAGGGACCGCGTGCTCTGCTTCCTGTTTTCTAGGACCCTTCGTCGATCAGGGGAGTGAGTTCCGTTCATTTTCCTCACAAACTAAGTTGGAAGCTTTTTCATATCCTTCTTGAGTAGTCTGCAGAAAAAATATTCATTTCATTTCTCTGTCACCTAACCGTGAATTCTCTGTTATTCAGATCTCCTCATTCAGAGCTCTTGTCTTCCATGTTTGATGCTCAATAAAGGGCTGTGTACACTGATGGCTCTCTATAAATAATTGAAGGAGTAATGATTTGCATATACAGTGGTCTGTAATTGGTTGTGATATACTCGCTAGTAATTTTGCATGAGGGATGCTCCAGTAAAATAAATTGTGCTTGTCTGTGTTTACTTTAGACAGGTAAAGTACCACACGGCGTGCTGAATTTTTATAGTGAGTTTTAATTAGGTCATCCCGCTTGAGTTACCAAAATAACCTGCTCTTCCCAATAACAGGAATCAGATTTATTTAGAAATGAATATCAATGGCTCAACTCTACATTTCAGAATATGAACAAACTCTTCCCTGTAATATATGCAAGTTAAATATTTTGCATCCTAATCTAGTGAGGCTTCTCATTGATTCCTAGCCAAGTAGAGCCTCTGCCAAGCCAGACACTAGAATTATTGAGGTCAGGGCCCCATGGTGCACCCTAGAAAGCACTTGTAACTCGGTGTTTGAGGAGACAGAAAGAGAGGAGACTCCTCCTTCCCTGGGATTCTCCTTCCAGCCAAATGCTGGTGAGACTGCTCCCATTTCCACTTCATATTTCACGCATGGCAGCATCCATCCATGCAGGAAGATCCCTATGCTTCAGAATCAGAGGGTGGAAAGTTCTGCCTTTTAATTTATTTTTCACTGAATTGACTCTTCTGAGGCAGAGGAGGGAGTTTTGAGGCTTGACATTTTTAAGTTGGTCAAAGTCAAAGCATAGAAAGTAAGAGAAAAAATATAGATTATGATGCACTTGATTATGCTTTTTAGCATCTGGGAAGATTAAAAATATTTTTATCCTACCGGAAACACATTCTCCTAAGAAGAGAGCTTGTGATACTCGTCAAAGGGCTAAGGAATTTGCCTGTGATGAGGTCTAGCCTTGGCACCTCACTTACACGAAGAAGTGGCTTTGGGTCCTTTGTTTATGTATAAGGCCGTGTCTGTGCACAGTGCATTGTGGAACGGACTTGTGTCCCCACACAGTAAAGCCTTCTCAATCGTTCTCAGTCGTACCAGGCTCTATTCTAGGCAATTATATATTATTTTAGACCAACAATTTTCAACCTCCCTAATGCTCCTCATGCTGTGGTGACCACCCCCCAACCATAAAAGTATTTTTGTTGTTACTTCATAACTATAATTTCGTAAGTTATGAATCATAACATAAATATTGGTACTTTGTGATAGTCTTAGATGACCCCTGTAAAAGGGTGGGTCTACCTTCAAAGTGGGTCACAACACACAAGTTGAGAACCACTGCCATAGATGCAATACAGGAGAGCTGTGTACCAACAAAGAAAGCCCTGTGTCCATCCCAGAAGCCAAGATGGAATTGAACAAGTTTCCTCAAGATGTATTTTTTTTCATGGAATCATGGTACCAAGAGTTCCTAAGTGCTACCTGAGTGATGGCATTTCCATTTTAATGCATCCAGGAGCTGAAGAAAATGCTAGAAGTGAAATTACTGAATAAAGTCAGCGTTTTGTGGCCATTTGAACTGGAAGCTTTAACATGTACTTATGTGGTAGGGAGTGGTATGAACAGGTGGGTAGAAAGACTGGAGGGAAGTACAGCTGGGATGTGACACTGCCTTCTGAGGGCTCTATGCAGGTGTCCACACATCCTTACTGTGACCCCCAGATGATCAGATAGCTAGCATCTATGGTCAAGCTGTGCAACAGCAGTTTAATCCCTAAATACCCCACTTCAAATTCTTTCTGGTAAAAATTGGAAAAATCAAATCAAAAGAGGAAAAATTTTTCCCTGGCCCTTATCCATGTATTCCCTATTTTCTTCAAGCATAGCTTAAATAAAAAGTTGAAGTAGGCAAAGCTGAACCTACCACTTTGTTCCCATTTTTAAATCCTCATTCATGATCCCCTTAACTCCCTTAGGAGGGTACTAGTAGAGTTTTTGAACTGGAGGGAGAGTGTCTTTTTCCTAAATAACTACAGATATGTCCTACCACATAACTGGCAAAGAACAGACTAAGAAGCTTTGCATTCAGTACATGCATGACGGATGGTCCCCAGACACCCACCATTTATCTCAGGCCGGTTCTTGGCCATCTAGTGATCTTGTAGGTGATGGAACTTAACAGGCACATTAGACAGGTTATAGAACTGGGATGTACTGGGAGTTATTTGATAGGAGAAAAAAGGTGCCACTGCTGGGTAGACTCTGGGATCATGTTCTGCTATTTGCCTTTTTTGGGGATAAGTTTTATTCTTCGATGTCTTTTTGAATTCACAGTTCCCACCAGGCTGTGAAACCCTTGATGTTTTTATTTTCACTTTATATTTTGTTTCTCTCTTCATTCGGCAGCAGCCCTACAACCTCTGTGAACATCGATCTTTTCTTCTCATGCCCACCTCCTCCGCTTTTAAAAGTCTGAGCTGACCTCTGCGTGTGAGGAACACCTCACATCAGGTCTAGGCTTTAAGGCTTGGATCCTGTGTCATATCCACAGCTCTCACATTTCTGCGGCTCAAGACCAACTCCTGTTCCTCTTTGCTTCCTGGATTCTCTGTGTGTTTGTACACTTTCCTGCATCCTTTGGCTTGGTGAAAGGATTGCGCTCACTTGTTTTCTGTTCCTTGCTCCGCAGACACTTCTTTTCTTGAGTCTCACTACTGAGAACTCTCGAAGGATTCTTAAACTCAAGTCTCACCCCAAAGCAGCTTCAATGCCTTACCATTGTATCAATGGGCCTCAGAAAGGAGATGGCAGCTTGGGAGTCTTCATCAAAAAGCACTTTCCCAGTACCACATCCTTTAGGAGCATGTAATTAGAAAGTATAAACGGTTTGCCTAGAAACAATAACAGGGGACTCCAGAGCGGACCATAATCTTTCACAGGTGTAATTACAGGGAAGGTGTTTCTTCATAGGAGTTCATAAACTGCAAAATTCATCAATGCAAATACTGTCATAAAAAGTTAATATTTAGTACAAAGATGGTGTTTTGTGGGTGAAGGATTAAGAATAAAGTCATCCTGCTTCATTTATTTCTCTAGATTCTTCAAATTGTCTGGATAACAACAATATAGACAATGATCAAATGGTAATAAGAAATAATCAAAGGTGGTAGGTACTTCAGGCAAGAAGTCTAGTCTAGACAGGAGCATTGATAGTCTAAGGCTGTAGTTGCTATAGGAATGCAGATTGAACCCAAAGATTAAGTAAGGGTCCAGTACTTACCTATATCATACATGGGGCTTTGGATTTAATCCTCAACACCAAAAACAAGCACACTACCCCTCAAAAGAATAGATTTATTCAAATGAAATTATTATTTGTTTCAGGTGTGCCAGAAATGTACAAATATCAGCAAATTCTTATAGTCCGATCTGTACCTGGAGCCTGTTGCTGAGGGCTGAAGAGTGGGTGGGAATGCATGGAAGTTGAAAAGATGGATTAATTCTTTGGGACAATTTTTATTCTAGGGTCCTCCTTATCCCTGTTTGTTTTCAGGAAGATTGAAGGCTTTGGTAGAAATTAAGTCATATGTATTGGCTTTGGAGCAAAATGTATCCATAAATGAAATTCAATGATGGGCATCAACATTGGTTGTGTCCATTACATAAATAACCTAAAGCAATAGAATAATTTCTGGGTCATAATGAATGGCATTTAAGTGTCTGGAGACCCTCCATGACCTTGTTTGGTCTTTTCAGAACCAACTAATTAGCTCTCTCCCATTGACTGCCCTCTCCAGAATCCTGCAGTTTTTCCATACATGTTTGTAAACAACTTTATTATGAAAGAAGAATGAAAAACATGTCCATCTGGCAGGAAATAGAGGTGCTTGCTCATTTGGTTTCTAAACAGGGAAAGTTTTGTAGATACTTGCATATTAAAGATCAGTAGAAAAGTCAATGTTCATAAGAGAAATTGATCTGAAATTTTCTTTTTTTGTTGTTGGATCTTTGTGGGGTTTAGGTATCCACCTGACTGTAGCCTCATAGAAAAGTCAGTGAATGTTTCAAACTTCAACAAATTAAGCCCAATATAGCAAGAAGTAAAACCTCAAAATAAACTATTAAATATTTGACAACATATACAACAAAAGTCATATATCTTAATTTTGAAGAACATTTATAGACCAATAAGGAAACTCTATCATCCTAATAACAATAGGTTGGAAGTGACAGATAAATCACACAAAACATTATAAAACTGGCAAACACATGAAACTAGTCTCTTCAGTAATAAATAAAGCAAATTAAAATACAAAAAAGGGATATCTTTGCCTAATAAGGCATTTTGATATTAATATCCAGTTTTATCAAGGGAACATTAAGATGATTCTCTGGGTTTGAGGATACAATTCAGGAGCTAAAATGGTTCCTCCGAAAGCATGAGGTCCTGAGCTCAGGTCCCCAGGACCCATGTTAAAGCCTACCACAGAGGTATGCACCTACAATGCCAGCACTACAGAGATGGGATTGAGACAAGTGACTCCCAAGTGTTGGCTGGCCAGCCTGTCTAGCCAAAAAAGTGATCTGAGACCTGGTCTCAAAAAGTATAGCTGAGAATGATAGAGGAAGAGAAATAAAATGGACCACCTGCTTAAACACAGGTGAACATACCAGCACAGAGACTCGCATAGCCAATGCACATGCAATGTACATACATTCCTGCAGAGATTTTTTTAAATTGATATTTTATATATGTCCATTCTGACACAAAGTTGGTAGTCTTTCCAGAATTTTTTCTATTATTGATGAATCTACAATGTGACCACAATATTTGACTCTGTGTTCCATAATGAATTTACAACTGAAATCTTTGGTATGAAAACATAACTTAGCCTGGTGCAAAATATAAGGACTAACTTTGAATCTTTTGGTTCTGAGATTATGCAGACAAACAAAACCCATGGAATTGACTTAGGAAAGTATTTTTTTTTTCTTTTTGGTTTTCGAGACAGGGTTTCTTTGTGTAGCCTTAGCTATACTGGGCTCACTTTGTAGACCAGGCTGACCTTGAACTCACAGCTATCCATCTGCCTCTGCCACCATACCTGAAAAGGATTTTTATTCCAAACAGTTCACTTGTATGGGGAAGGTGGGGGAGGTTTGCTGAAATGAGGCTTAAAGGCTTTATGGCAGTTCCCTGGGATGGTCCCTGGAGAACTTGACATTTCTGTTTGTCACAGAACCCAGGGTTCACACAGCTGACTACAGACCCTGGGTGTTAGAACCTATGACTCAGCAGAGTTGCCCTCAGCAGGCACTCCAGCAGGCAGTCAGAGTCAGAGAGTTCATATCTTCATCCTATGGGAAGAATCCTGGAGGATGTAATGGGCAGAGAGAGCCTGGGTCACCTTCTTCACCTCTTTTGTAAGGGATCCACAGAGAATGAATTTAGGTTTCGTCACGTGAAAAAAAAAATCAGCACAAGTGAATGGAAAATTCCTTTCCACTCCTTAGGTTTTAATTTATTCTGTGTATGTGCTCATGTGTATAAGTACTCGGAAGGCCAGAAGAGGGTGCTGGGTCCTCTGGAGCTGGCATTACTGGTGGCTGTGTGTTTGGTGGTGCTAGTATTTGAACCTGAGTCTTCAGAAAGAGCAGGAAGCATCCTTAACCACAGAGCCGTCTCTCCAGTCCCCTGAAATTCTTCAATACAGGGGAGACATTCAAAAGTTGAGGGGAATCTAAACAACAAGGTAGGTCCCTGAAAACCCTAAATAGTGCTAAATAAGAGAAAAATTAAATTTCTGTCTATAGAATGATTCAATAAAGGGCCAAATAGAGATTTTTTTAAAAAGAACATTCATTAATTAGCACAGAACATTTAAAAAGTACAAATTTAAGTATATATTGATGCAAATTATAAATATGGAACTGCTTAGTCTTTAGTATTATTTTTATTTATGTGTATGTTCAGGTGACTGCTGAGAACTGAAGAAGCTGTCTGAGCCCTAAAAGGTAGAGTTACAGGTAGTTCTGAGCCCCTCATGTGTCTGCTGGGGACTCCCAGGGCCTCTTACAATTAAGCTGCTTCTTCAGTCTCAGATTTATTCTTTATAATATGCATATGGGAAAAGTAGAAGTCAACACAAAATGTCAAATACAGGTGAATAGCTATGATTATCATTTTCTTTCATTTTTGGTTTTGATTGAACTAATATACTTTATTTTATGTAAAAAAAAAAAAAAACTAAAAGTTTCTAGGCCCTTATGTACTTAGCTGTAGATCCTAATATTTTACCATCATTTGGACTGGTGAAACAGTAAACGCCTGGTGCTGATGCTCAGTTTTGTCCACAGCCATGGAATTCCTGAAAGGGAAGGAAGTTCTCTGTTGCTCGTCCACCTGTATCCTTGCTCCCAAGCTCTTTCTCATGCAAACATGTTTTGAATATAAATTCTATATTCAACACTCTTAATCTTTTGGCTTTCTTTTCTTCCCATCACTGCACAGTGCAAAGGCTATTCTTGGTGCTCTATGGAGAAAGTCCTCGGCCAATCGCCATGTCCTCCCTGGAACATTCAGGGCCCAGGCTACTACCCCAGGTTCCTTGGTTGTGAGCCTAGCCTTTAATGGTTAAACTATGTCTCCTGATCAAAAACCCAGCACAAAACAAGAAACAAAACAACCAGGTTCCTTTTTCTGAACTACGTACTTTAATCCTTGCCCCTCCCCAACCAGGCACTGGGAAGTAAACTTCTAATCCCCTGGCTTCACTTACTCATCGACTCATTTTCATTTGTCAAAAAAAAAAATTTACTTGATGTATTATATACACCAATCATTGATGTGACAAAATATCTGATCAAAGCAACTTAAAGAAGAAAGGAGGTAGATTTTTAGTAATACTTATTATTTGAAAATTCCATACATTTATACAACATAGTCATACTCACCCCATCTTGCTCCAACTCTGCCTAGCACTCCTACGCTATCTTTATCCCAGCTTACCATCCTTGTTTTTATTACTGCTCATACCCCCAACTCTAATTAGTGTCACCCATACACAAAAGGTGGCCATTCACTGGGGGTATCCAATGGTCCCATCCCCGAATGATAATGACTTTCTATCCCTCAGCAGCCATCCACTGCCAAGGGCTCCTCAGAGGGGGTGAGGCATTGAGGGTCTCTCCTCCATCCATGCTGGACTTTTTACTGGCTTGTTCATGTGTGGGCATCCACATCTGCTCTGCGTTAACGCTTGTGGTAAGCATTCTACCTCCAGAAGTCTGTATCTCTTTGCCTTCCTCCTGCCCTCCAGCTTTTACTTTCTTTCAGCTTTCTCTTCCAGGAAGTTCTGCAAGCCTTGACTGGTGAAAGATTGATGACGATAACCCATTCACAGCTGAACACTCAGCGTTCTTTATACTCAGTGTTTTGAGCAGTTGAGTCTGCTCCTTAAAATGAAGCTTTTCTGACCAGAGTTGAGACTAGCACAAAATTACAGGTAAAAACATAAATATTTAAAATGTAGTTTGACAACATTTGTATTTAGGAAAACAGCAACAGTAAGCTCTCTTTCCTCCATCCAGGTTTATAGCTCTGTGGAGCAAGCCTCCTATGCAATTAGAAAGCAGTGGGTTACCCCCATACCTGCTGTGCCATTATTGTACCACTGGCTGCATCTTGTCAAACAGGCTGATATTGTAGCATTCCAGGTTGTATGAGACCGTCGATATCTTTTCTTTCGCAGAAGTATGCACAGCTCCTTCTTGCAAACCAGGGAGAATTCCCTGATCAGTTTGAGGTTGAGTTTTCCACCTCCTGAATACGAAGTGAATGGTGTTCTAAAAATAGGATCTTACCCTCAGGTTATGGTGTGAAACCAATAGCAATGGCAACAGCTTGTATTGTTTTGAGTCCGTCAGTGGCTTCTCTGACCAACAACTCATAAGAGGGTATCCTGTGCCTGGCACTGAGATTTGGTTAGGGAGAACACAGTCCATCTCGGTGAAGAAGGCATGGTGGAGGTAGTAAGTAGGAGGCAGCTAATCAGGTTGTGTCCACTGGAGGCAGAGAAGTAAGGATTGGGCTCAGTTTCCTTAACTCTTTTTTGGTTAACTGAAACTCTCCTTAGTGGAATAGTCCTGCTCTTAATCAGGACGGGTCTGACTATGCCAGTCAAACCTGAATGGAAGGTTTGTTTCCATGGTGATATGAAAGCCATTCAAGCTGACAAGATTAACCTTGGCACTTAGGTTTCTAGATGAATCTGTAAATAAGGTCCCAAAGTCCTCGTCCTAAGGAAACAAATATTGTGAGTGACCTAGATGTATATGAAGACAGTGAAGGAACATAATCCAAGCAATGCCATTTGGTACATCTTACCTTTTCTTTGCCTTGTAGACAGTCCCATTACTTCCATAGATCTTTTAACTCTAATGTTGTTTAGAGTTTCCTCTCAATGTCCCTTCCCATTCCATACTACTATTCACCCACAGCTTAAGTTACTATGTGCAGTTAAGGTATCTCCCCTGAAAGCATATATATATATATATATATAGACCTAACTATCCATAGGCAACTCCACTTGGATTCCTGGCAGGCATCACACTTAAAGGGATGTAAAGATTCCTTGACCTCCATTACACTTGTCTTTCTGACTTCCTCCCAGAGAGGCTGTCTCTCTTAGCAAAGAAACTTTTCCTCCACCCCCAGAAAACAGGTCATTGATGATCATCCTATGACAGAGTAGGAACTCGGGACCACAGCATCAAGATTGACACATGAAAGAAGCCAACTGACAACAAAGACTGGAAATCCTTCCCTACCTGGGCTATGTGTGACAGAGCGTGCCTGAGAAAAGTGCAGGATGTATAAACACAGGAGCTTGGAGGGCTGCTTTACTGGCCTATAAGGGACATGCGTTTTCCAGTTCAAGGACTTAAGAATGCCTTTCCCCAGCTCAACAGATCACTCCTATCTCATCAGAAGTGCTCTCTCCTTTTTTAGTAAGCTATCTCTATTTCTAAGTGCATGCCCCCCGTACCATCGTCATCCCAGCAGAAAACAATCTGGGAACTTCAGCAGGTGTTCTACAAACTCAGGTCCATTCCTGTAACAATCCCCTGTCTTCAGTGTCCTCACAGAAAGGTATTTTGATAGTGGTATTTTGAGGCAGAGGCAGGCGGATCGCTGTGAGTTCAAGGCCAGCCTGGTCTACAAAGTGAGTCCAGGATGGCCAAGGCTACACAGAGAGACCCTGTCTCGAAAAACCAAAAAAAAAACAAAAAACAAAAAAATATATTGATAGTGGTATTTTGGGTGTCATCAGTGGTTTTTCTGGAGTGACCTATGTTATGAGTACACTGACTTCTGTATTGTTTTGAAACAGAATCTTTTAATTTTATTTTTATTTGCATGGACATTTGCCCATATGCTTGTCTGTGTACCATGCACATGGGTAGTACCAGTGGAGACAAGAAGAGAGCATCGGATCCTGTAGGAGTGGTGTTAGAGATGGGAATTGAACCCAGATCCTCGGGAAGAGCAGTGCTCTGAACTGATGAGCCATCTCTCTAGTGATAATCCTTTGTTTTTATTTTATTTTTTGTTTGTTTTTCAAGACAGGATTTCCCTGTGTAGCCTTGGCTGTCCTGGACTCGCTTTGTAGACTAGGCTAGCCTCGAACTCACATTGACCCACCTGCCTCTGCCTCCCGAGTGCCGGGGTTAACGTCGTGGGTATGAAGAACTAGCTCAGCAGTTTAGAGTGCTAGCTACTCTTCCAGAAGACTAAGTGTTGGTTCCTAGCACTCACATCATGTGGCTCACTTAACTCTAGCCCCAGGGGACCTTTGAATTCTATGGTGCTACATATACATGTCCACATAGCCACACAGATACACACAAACACATATAATTGAAAGCTAAAACTCAAAAGTTGAAAATACAGATAAATATAACATCAAGAATTATACATACATGCTGAAAATGTTAAGGTGTGTTACACAAAACTAATTCAATTTATTTCTGCAAGTTAGTGTTTAAGCTATGCCACTAAGACAGAAGACTTCATTTTGGTTTCCCTACATACTTAGTTCATTTTTTTTTGTTTGTTTGTTTGTTTTTTGCAGTTAATACCAGGCTGTGGGCATCGTGGAGTCTCCTCAAGCCCAGAAAGGGAGTGTCTTTGTGTCTAGAGAGCCTTTACTAGTAGTTGTCTGTCACTACAAAAGGGGAGAGAATATGATAGTTTCTCCCCTGTTTTCACCTAAGGATTCGAATTTGGCTGGGACATTAAGGATAGACGCATACCTTCAATCAGAGCTGTGGTGTGCGGTGCATTTTCTGTTTTTACTTCTTGGCTTTGAGTGTTGTCATCAAAGATGATTTAAGATTTTCGTCTTTTTTTTTTTTTTTTTTTTTTTTTTTTTTTTTTTTTAGTAGCTATTTGGCCCCCAAGAGATTCTCTAGTATTTTCCATGGTGTATCCTTTTTCCTTTTCTAGGAGCTGGGCTGACCCTTCACCGTGAGTCCAGCTGAGCTTGCTTGGCAGCCTATGATGGGCGCCTACTTACTGGCTGGGCGAACATGCCCTCATCCAGCTGAGCTACAGGCCTAGGGGAGCTGCTGTCCCTGTTTAGGAGGGCAACGCAGCTGCCACAGGCCATGGCTCCACCATCAGAATCAAACTATGACTTCCCAGCAACTGGAAGAGAGTAAATGGTGAGGCATATTTTATAGAACACGTTCTTATACCTACTAGATCTTGATTCCAATTTTTAAAGAATTATCTTCTACGAGCATGCGCACTCCACTCTCAAAAACTTCTGCGTGCTGTTTTCACTCTTACCAAGAAAAGCAGACTGCCTCATGGCACCCTCAAGTATGCATCTTCTCTGTCCAGGTGTTTCTACCTTGTCTCTCTTTTTCTCTCCTTATTTTACGTACAAGGGGGAAAAAAGAAAGAAAGAAAGAACAGAAAAACTTCAGGTAAAGAAGGCGTGAAACACATCTCTCTCCTTTCCTATTTCCAGAATGTTAAATCGACTGACCGTAACAATATCCACAATCTGAAAGAAACACCACAAACTAGAAAAAAGTCTAATGTACATCCAGGTTATTTAAGCTCAAGCGCTTCTCATTCCTAGGAGCTAGGCAAGAGAGATGGCGACATGTTGAAGGAGGAAAAGAGAAAAGGAAGGAAGGAAGGAAGGAAGGAAGGAGGGACAGACAGACAGGAAAGGACAGGGATGGAAAAAGAGGAGGGAGAGAAGAAAAGAGAAGAGCTGGAAGACATGCACAGAGCTCCAAGCAGGAGCAGAGGCAGGAAAGGAAGCCAAGTATTTGCTAAAGGTGCTTTCACCCGCCTTCGGGGGAATATCTCTGTATACACACTCCAGCCCCAGACAAAAGGAACAGGGCAGCTTTAGAGCCCTTGGAGCTGGGGGCTGAGGAGGCGAGGGAAGAGAGAGGCGCATGATTGATGGAGTTCTGGTTGGCTTATAAAGGGCAGCCTGGAGTGCAGGGAAATAATCAGGGAAAAGGGCGTCCCGTGCCGGCTTTCTCAGAGGGGCGAAATGAATCCTGCTCCTCTGCATTATTAAGTTGTCAGGCGGGCTGATGATGAAAATCTGAAGGTCAGGCATAACAAGAAGCACCTTATGGGGGGGTCACGACCTTTCTGGAAGTGCTACACTCATGTTTATCTGCACCTAACCCTTATCCACAATTCTTCATTTGATAAGAACACTGGGAGAGGGGGAGGCAGGGACGAGGTTGGGGGTGTCTCCTCATATGTATAAGCAGTGAGTGAAATTAGGCTTCTGGTGAAACTGATTGTGGAGGCTCAATTCACAGTGAAAGATAATAAACCAGAAGGACACACGAGGGATGCAGGCAGAAATTGTTCGCTACGGTGCAACTCAATAAAGGGAGCAAGAGCTTCCCTAAATGACAAATTTGGTACAATGGTGCTAAAATCAGGATTCTCCCTGGAATTTCGGCGGCTGCAATTCATGCTTGGCAGTACCACTTTTTATTTACTTTGGAGATCTTAATGGCTTGCAGGGCGCTTTTTGGAAATGTTTATTTCTTTATCTGCTGCTTTTAAACCGAAGACTGGAGGTGCAGGAGGATCAGACAGAAATATTCTATTTGATTGGTAATTGTTTGTTTGTTTTCCAACTAGAATCAGCTCCAGGGTTCTCAGGCGTCTTGCTGGTGTGTGTTTGGGGTGAGACTTTAGTTTTTTTTTTTTTTTTTTTTTTTTTTTTTTCAGTGAGGGAATCTTTTGCCAGGTGTTCTCCATTTCTTGGGAACTGAGGAAGTGCTTGGGATTCTCAGCTGGGACTCATAGACCAACTCTCGAACTGATGACAAAAATAAACATATCACTTGTAAAAATAACACTGGAACAATTCACAGTGACACTGCAGGCTCCCAGTGACACTGCCAACCCCAGCTGTTTATCTCTGTTGGTGAGAAAGCATCCCTCAGATCTTGATTCTTTGGCAGCAATGTGAAAAACAGAGCATTTGCAAAAACATTGAGTTTTAAGGGTGGAAATCTATTTGCAAGGAAATAGAAAGGGAAAACTTGGGCAAAAGACAGGAGGACTGAAAACCACTGCCCCATGAAATTATATATATAACTTCTATTGTGTGTGTGTATATATATATATACACACACACATGTATATATGTGTGTGTGTGTGTGTGTATTTTTAAAAACTCATCAGTTAAAGCCCCCCCCCCTCGAGAACAGAAATGCTTGTGAAACTCCCCTATAGAGTTCTTTTATTTCAATCTAGTTTATGGAAAACCTAATTTTTCACCAGGATACTGGCTGATGAGCTCATTAGCACCAAAAGACTTCTGCTCCAGCAGCTGATTCTCCACCTGAATTTATACTCTTATTTTTGCTACATTTCAAATATTTTTCTCAGCTTCCTGGAGTTATCTCTATAAGCTGTTGCCATCCCTCTCCCATCCTCCTATGAGAAAGGACATTATCACAAAGTGAGAGTCCACACAGACACTGCAAAAACAAATCCATCTTAGTCTCTTGATTCAATGCAGGAAAAAAAAAATGTCACATTCATAACTTGACCCAGGACTGCTCTGGCCCAGCACCTGTAAACACCATGGCTGTGATTTTACCTCAGAGGCATCTATGTGTGTCCAAGATGAAATTCACCTCTGTGTAACATCTACATATATAACACTGGTTAAAAGCTGGACTTATGATGTAGAAGCAGCATTAGGATAAAAGATGAAATGACGCACAGCAGTAATAGTCACCATAAGCTTTATTTATTCCTCTTCACTTCTCCTCACTTCTTTCCTGGAGATAAAATAGGTTTATAATTAACGAGAGTGTCTGACTTGGCTAGGTTGACCTAGAAGTGGAGAGAGCAAGAGAGTGAGGGAATGAGAGAGAGCATGCGTGGGAGAGATGCTGTGGTGTGGCCAGCAGGAAGGGACGCATGATGATCAACCTTTCACAGGGGCCAGGATAGGTGTCGAGAGACGTGAGCCCAGGAACAGCACTTGTACTATTGTTTAGGGAGGGAGGTTTCATTAAAAAAAGAGAAAGGAAAAGAAAAAGATCCTTCTTGTACTTTCATAGACTAAGGTGAGAACGGCGTTCAGAGTGTATTCTACATTGTACCGATCAGAAAATATTAAATCCGTGTCTTATTCAAACAACTCTTTTAAAAGTCAAAGGGTGCCTTCCCAGTAGCTCAGTCTGTTCAGCTGCTTCGATATAATTGGACAAAGTGTCTTTAAGACTCAAGGGTAGATTTTTTCCCAGTAACAGTTCATTGCCAGCTATCTAGCACCATCTTAGCTCTGCAAACTGTTACACATCACAGCTGCTGTCATTACACAAGGAAAAAGAGCACACTTTCACTTTTCATTCATTTTACCTTAAAAAAAAAAAAAAAAGAAAAGAAAGCCTTGCATTTCAGTTTTACTAAATGGATTGGCACCTGCCCCCAATAAAAGTTATATATAACTTTTAATATATAGATATATATTAAATAGAATTAGATCAAAGCATTTATCAATGGAATCAAATTATTGAAAGTGATGCCATTATGACCTGGGAATTTTTAAAGTGTGAGACTAGTACCTATTGGCTATCTCATTTTTATTATGTGTTTCATATCTTGCTTCCTTGACTTAACTGGTACGTGCTTAGGTGTATGGGGCCTGCCTGAACCTTTAACCCTCAGGCTTAGAGGCAAAAGGAGGGGATCATGTGCAGTTTGCAGCTTGTCTGTTCTACCCAGGGAGTTTTAGGCCAGTCAGGACTGCACAGTCAGGCTTTCTCTCTCTCAGTCAGTCTATCTCAGTCTCTGTCTCTATCTCTCTGTAGCTATCTCTCTGTCTCTATCTCTCTGTCTGTGTGTGTGTGTGTGTGCATGGTGTGTGTGTGTGTGTGCTCCTCTCTTTCCCCTTTCTGTCCTCTCTATCCCTGTCTCTGTCTCCCTCCCTCCCTCCCTCCCTCTCTCTCTCTCTCTCTCTCTCTCTCTCTCTCTCTCTCTCTCTCTGTGTGTGTGTGTGTGTGTGCCTGGTGTGTGTGTTTGTGTGTGTGTTTATGTGTGTGTGTATGTGTGTGTACTCCTATCTTTCCCCTTTCTCTCGTCTCTTTCCCTGTCTCTGTCTCTCCCCCACCTACTCTTCCCTCAACTCCCTATTAGCTATCTGGTTCTCGAGTCTTAACTTCCCAGTTTCCTAGTTTTATATGACAGGAGCATGTTTGTGTTAATGAGTATATTTGAGTACAAGAACAGATACAGTATGCCTACTCAATCCTTGGCATCCCAGGTGGGTGTTTTTCCTGGACCAGGAGCACCCACCTCTGGAAGGAACAGCAACACCGAAAACTTGCTGCAAATCCAAAACCTCACTCAGGCCCTGCATAGCCAGACTTTCCTCACTCATTCAAATCTATGTTTTATTTTATTTTATTTTTTAGGTTTTAAATACTGAACTGTTCTGGTGTGTAATATGTGTGTGAACCTCTGTGGTTTTCTCACTGACTCTCCACCTTATGTTTTTGAGGTAGACTCCTTACCCCGCAGCTTACCAATTGCCTAAAACTCTTTAGAGTTCTCTCTCTCTCTCTCTCTCTCTCTCTCTCTCTCTCTCTCTCTCTCTCTCTCTCTCTCTCTCTCTCTCTCTCTCTCTCAGCTCTCCTATCCTCCCTCACCATGCCAGGGTTACAGACACCTCTACCATGTCCACATTTTCACATGAGAGCTGGGCATTCAAACTCAGGTCCTCCTGCTTGCATGACAGGTACTTTCCTGAATAAGTCATCTCCCTTCCTCCCCCGAAATAGGGTGTGATTTGCCTGTAAATTCTAGACATTTTGGGATGTGCTTAATTTAGCAGAGGGCAACCACCTCTAAATTACATGGCTATTTCAGGTGCCTGCTACAGCCACCTTAGAGTTTTCTTGATGAATTGACAAATGCATAACCCTTCTCTGCTTATCTTCCTCCAGATTGAGCAGAAAACCTCAAAGAAGAGATGGGAGATGCTGGAGATAGTTGCAATGGAAGCAGACATCTCTGGAGAAAAGGAGGACCACAAAGGACTATCCACACAAGGATAACTAATAATTTGCTACCCAATAGCAAAATACCATTGCTCCCAACTACCTTGAAGCTTTCATATCAATAATAAAAATATCACATTTTCCCATGTGAGGCCGAGAGAAAAATGCATTCCATTTTGTGTCATGGAACATGTCATCAGCTGTGTTTTCTTTTCTCATCTGTGCATATAACAACCAAAATACTACTTGTCATTTTTAAAACTATGAAAAGGTAAATGCTACATTTCATACTACCCTTTATTTTATTCAACTCTATGAGAAAATGCTACATGGCTTTTTTTTCCAAGCCGCTGCCTTTTTATGCATTCTTAATTTCATAGGCCAATCGATTCAAACCCATTTGAAATCTCAACGGGCTAGAACTTGGCATGTGTGGTGGTTGGCCAGGTGCAAGTGACTCTTCAAAATATGACAAAAGTCATGGCTGAAATATAGAGCGGCAAAAATGTTGGAGAGGTTTGCCAAGCCCCAGCCAAGGAAGGCTGACTGCTATTAGCAAGGGGCAGAGGGGCAAACTGGGGGGAGGGCCAGAATGTGGGCATCCTGCCATTGGCAGAACGAACAATCAGTCTAACTTTTGAAAAGAAAAGCAGAACACAGTGCTACCGCCCCCTTTTTATT
>NC_067143.1:26667162-26669662 GCF_903995435.1 Acomys russatus
CATTAGTCAGCTAAAACCAGGAAATAAATATCCTCTTGTTTTGTGATCACCCCCTAGTTACTGCTGTAACAGGAAACATAAAGGAGAGGAAGATGTCTGAGCGTATTGCAGTCCCAGTTGGAAAGCAACCCTTTCCCACAACTCTCCTGAAACTTAGTTCTTAGAGGAAGGAGCCCCCCAACACCCCACTACCATCCTGCTTACCTTTGAGATGCCGGAACAAAGTATCAGGAAGCCATTTGTCTGCATTGTGAGCTCCTGTTGTGTTTTGGACTGGTGCAAACTGCTGCCCTTCACAGTGACATGCATCTGTGAAACTCGGTTGAAGATTTTCTTCACACCGAGTATTCCATGAAGTAGAAAATAAGTCTCTGCCAACAGACAACAAATCAGGATTTTATAAGTAGCTTTATCTAAAGTGAAGTGAATTAGAAGTAAGATTCACTGACCCCTTGGAGGGGTGGGGAGGTGGGTTGAGGGAGGGGAGAGGATGGAACTTTTGAGAAATTAACCTAATATAAATTAACCAAAAAAATTTTGTCTTGTGTGGTAGGTAGTCCATGAATTTCTGGGCAGGTTTGATTGGTTGGTTGGTTTTGTTGTTGTTTTGTTTTGTGTCTCTCTTAGCCACTCATACCACGGTGGCTTGCACTCATTGTGATTATTTTGAGTGTAACTTACAAGCAAAAGCTTTGGGGTTCTAGCCCCCCAGAAATGTTGGCTACCAGTTAGCAGCTCCAGCAGACACCTCATCTTACTTTCCTGGGGCGTTTCCATCAATCACCATGGGCAACCTCACCAGGGTACACTGTCTCCTCAGCACTACCTCCTGCCCAGCTATGCTTCCCGGTTTGTCCCTGTCCTGTGATGTGCATAGCTGTGACATTTAAGGTTGCAGTTTAGATTTTTTTTTTTTTTTTTTTTTTTAATCTGTATTTCCCTTCCATATTTGTCTGGAAGCCAAAGGGAGTTTTTGCTTCCTGACTATGTGCTTCTTTGATTGTCTCATTATGTACCGGTTTTCTATGTTCCTTTCAGTTATGAGGAAAGCTTGAGAAGGTCCTTATTGTTTTGAGGTACAACTAGAACCTCAAAAATTATCTCCCCCATATCCTCTGATGGCTTGTATCTGAGAGAAGTTTTGAAAACAGAAAGTGTTTGTGACAGTCTTCTAAATAGCTGGTCTGTTTCCCATTGAGTCACCTCCTTCCCTCTCACCCAACAATACACACTAATTATGGAGGCAAGTGGAGGTCATGTCCCTGGCTGGCTCACCCCTGTTTGCCCTTCTGAATCTGATTGGGCATAGCTCAACACAATGTAGAGGATCCATTTAATCTGACTCATTAGAAAAGTCAAAGGGAACATTTTTATACCTCCAAGTATCAGCATTGAATTTGTTTACTAGCTTCATTGTTCTTTGACTCTGTGTGTGTGTGTGTGTGTGTGTGTGTGTGTGTGTGTGCGTGTGTGTGTGCGTGTGTGTGTGCGTGTATTTGGCAATTTGGATACTGATCACTAGGAGATTATTTTCACTATTAGGTCCACGTGTGTTTAATTGATTATTAAAAAAAAAGAAAAAGAAAAGAGCAGCAGGTCATGTGGGTGTGTCTCCGTTGGTAGAGCGCTTGCTCCTCATGCTTGGGGCCTTGGGTTTCTTTCCCAGCACCATATAAACTGGCTGTGGAAGCATACGCCTTTAACCTTAACACAAAGGAAGTGTATGGAAGATTTACGAGTTCAAGGCCACACTCATCTAGATAGAGATTTTAAGTCAAACCTGGAATGCATGAGGTCCTACTTCCAAAAAGAAAAAAGAAAAAAAATCTTTTCATTGAACAAAAACAACTTGAAGAGAATGACTAAGCAGTGGATACAGCCACGCCCCCAAAGAGAAGACATGCCACCCTATTCCTGAAATCGTTCAAACAACTGAGGTAGAAAATAGGCGCCAAGACTGCATTGCTCCAGCGATGGTGTAGGCGAGCCAGGTCTGGGTCTACGTTTTGACAACCTTCATGTTAAATTTCACTTTAGTTTGCATGTCAAGACCTAACACCAGTGTCAATGGTCACCTGTAATTTTTTGAAAAGCACACGTGGAGTGTGTGTGGGGTCACGTGTAGTTCAAGGTCTTCGGTAAGTGGCAGGGTGAATGACTAAGAACAGAGGCAACACCTGAAAGCTGCCTCTCCCTCCTATACTGTCCCCACCATCTTAATCTCTCCATGGGGTTGACTATGACCATTTATCTGTGCTTTGTTTCTTTTCACATTTTGGCTTTTAGTGAAGTAAAATAAGCAACCCCCCCTCAATTATCATTAAAAATTATTTCAATAAAGCCGACCCTCCCCACCATTGTTTATACTCCAGCAGCAGATCTCAGAGGTAGAGTTGTGACGCCCACTTTATCAATGAAGGAAGCCAAGGCTGAGGAAGGGTTACTCCATCCTCAGGGCCACGAAGTCAAGAGATACACCTCTGACTTCGACCAGACAGGC